>NC_061508.1:71365542-71388062 GCF_022539505.1 Lolium rigidum | reverse complement strand
ATGGTGCCTCAAACAAGGTCAAGTTGAAGAGGATCAAAATGAGTGATTTGTTGGTATGTAGTACTTGTGGTAAATGACTATTGCATATGCTGCCTGGTTCTCGTTGATTTTTTAAAAAAACAAGGATTTAAGGTTTTCAGTGGGGAATCCTCCAAACATATCCCGCAAATTGAAAGCGTAAAACGGTTTCATTTATGGGATCTCTGGCGGGAGCCGCGTGCAACTGTAATAGTCAATAGAGATGTCGGATTAGCACCCATTATACACATTTCTAAGGGCGAGGGGCGAGTCTGACCGGATCTATTAGAGTTTCTCTAATGCCTTGTTCCGTCTTACGAGGATCCATCGAGTTTGACATGTATTGAAGAGGATCGGATCGTATCTAGGTCAAAATTTTCCCTAATCCTCTCCAAAACATTTCACTTCACTTGAGGAATGGATTAGCCAAACAAATCCTAACAGACCTGCCAAAAACATGCATGTGTGACTTGGTGTCGCCAGTTGAGGTGTGATATGTCTCAAACGTATCTATAATTTCTTATGTTCCATGCTAATTTTATGACAATACTTGAATTTTTTATACATACTTTACAGCATTATTATACATTTTTCCGGCACTAACCTATTAACAAGATGCCGACGCGCCGATTCGTTGTTTCTCGCTGTTTTTGGTTTCGAAATCCTAGTAAGGAAATATTCTCGGAATTGGACAAAATCAATGCCCGTGGTCCTATTTTTCCACGAAGCTTCCGAAGACCGAAGAGATAACGAAGTGGGGCCACGAGGTGGCCAGACCACAGGGCGGCGCGGCCCAAGCCCTGGCCGCGCCGGCCTATGGTGTGGGCCCCTCGTGACGCCCCCTGACCTACCCTTCCGCCTACATATAGCCTTCGTCGTGAATACCCCTGTACCGAGAGCCACGATACGGAAAACCTTCCAGAGACGCCGCCGCCGCCAATCCCATCTCGGGGGATTCAGGAGATCGCCTCTGGCACCCTGCCGGAGAGGGGAATCATCACCGGAGGGGCTCTAAATCATCATGCCCGCTGATACGTCGCAAACGTATCTATAATTTCTTATGTTCCATGCTACTTTTATTACAATACTTGAGTGTTTTACACATACTTTATAGCGTTATTTTACATTTTCCGGCACTAACCTATTAACAAGATGCCGAAGTGCCAGTTGCTGTTTTTCTGCTGTTTTTGGTTTCAGAAATCCTAGTAAGGAAATATTCTCGGAATTGGACGAAATCAACGCCCAGGGTCCTATTTTCCAGAAGTCCGAAGAAGAGATGAAGTGGGGCCACGAGGTGGGGACACACCAAGGCGGCGCGGCCCAAGCCCTGGCCGCGCTGGCCTGGTGTGTGGCCCCCTCGTGACGCCCTTTGACCTACCTTTCCGCCTACTTAAAGCCTCCGTCGTGAAACCCCCTGTACCGAGAGCCACGATACGGAAAACATTACTGAGAGGCCGCCGCCGCCAATCCCATCTCGGGGGATTCTGGAGATCGCCTCCGGCACCCTGCCGGAGAGGGGAATCATCACCGGAGGGGCTCCACATCATCATGCCCGCCTCCGGATTGATGTGTGAGTAGTTCATCCTTGGACTATGGGTCCATAGCAGTAGCTAGATGGTTGTCTTATCCGCTTGTGCTTTCATTGTTATAGATCTTGTGAGCTGCCTAACATGATCAAGATCATCTATTTGTAATGCTACATGTTGTGTTTGGTGAGATCCGATGAATATAGAATATTATGTTAAGTTGATTATCAATCTATCATATATGTGTTGTTTATGTTCTTGCATGCTCTCCGTTGCTAGTAGAGGCTCCGGCCAAGTTGATACTTGTAACTCCAAGAGGGAGTAATTATGCTCGATAGTGGGTTCATGCCTCCATTAAATCCGGGACAGTGACAGAAAGTTCTAAGGTTGTGGATGTGCTGTTGCTACTAGGGATAAAACATTGATGATTTGTCTAAGAATATTTGTGTTGATTACATTACGCACCATACTTAATGCAATTATCTGTTGTTCGCAACATAATACTGGAAGGGGTTCGGATGATAACCTGAAGGTGGATTATTTAGGCATAGATGCATGCTGGATAGCGGTCTATGTACTTTGTCGTAATGCCCCGATTAAATCACGTAGTAATCATCGTTGATATGTATTGAATCTTTATTTGTCAATTGCTCGCCCGTAATTTGTTCACCCAAGCATGTTAGTTATCTTATTGGAGAGACACCACTAGTGAACCGTGGACCCCGGTCCATTCTTTTACATCTGAATACATTCTATCGCTTTTACTGTTCTTTGCAAACAAACACCATCTTCCACTCGATACGTTTAATCCTTTGTTTTCAGCAAGCCGGTGATATTGACAACCTCACTGTTACGTTGGGGCAAAGTACTTTGATTGTGTTGTGCAGGTTCCACGTTGGCGCCGGTTTCACTAGTGTTGCGCCGCACTACATTCCTCCACCAACAACCTTCACGTGCTTCTTGGCTCCTACTGGTTCGATAACCTTGGTTTCATACTGAGGGAAACTTGCTTCTATACGCATCATACCTTCCTCTTGGGGTTCCCAACGGACGTGTATATCTACGCGCATCAAGCATAAATTTCTGGCGCCGTTGCCGGGAGATCAAAACACGCTGCAAGGGGAGTCTCCACTTCCAATCTCTTTACTTTGTTTTTGTCTTGCTTTATTTTATTTACTACTTTGTTTGCTGCACTTAAACAAAACACAAAAAAAATTAGTTGCTAGCTTTACTTTATTTACTGTCTTGTTCTCTATATCAAAAACACAAAAAAATTAGTTACTTGTCTTTACTTTGTTTGCCTAGTTTACTTTACTACTGTTATAATGGGTACCCCTGAAAATACTAAGTTGTGTGACTTCACTAGCACAAATAATAATGATTTTATATGTACTCCTATTGCTCCACCTGCTACTACAGCAGAATTCTATGAAATTAAACCTGCTTTATCGAATCTTGTTATGAGAGAGAAATTTTCTCGGTGTTAGTACTCGATGATGCTGCTGCCCATCTTAATAATTTTGTTGAACTTTGTGAAATGCAAAAGTATAAGGATATACATGGTGATATTATAAAACTGAAATTGTTTCCTTTCTCATTAAGAGGAAGAGCTAAAGATTGGTTGCTTTCTTTGCCTAAGAATAGTATTGATTCATGGACTAAATGTAAAGATGCTTTTATTAGTAAATATTATCCTCCTGCTAAGATTATATCTTTGAGAAGTAGCATAATGAATTTTAAACAATTTGATAATGAACATGTTGCTCAAGCATGGGAGAGAATGAAATCTTTGGTAAAGAATTGCCCAACCCATGGACTGACTACTTGGATGATCATCCAAACCTTTTATGCAGGATTGAATTTTTCCTCAAGGAACCTATTGGATTCAGCTGCTGGAGGTACTTTTATGTCCATCACCTTGGGAGCCGCGACTAAATTACTTGATGATATGATGATCAATTACTCTGAATGGCACACTCGAAAGAACTCCTCAAGGTAAGAAGGTAAATTCTGTTGAAGAAACCTCTTCTTTGGGTGATAAGATTGATGCTATTATGTCTATGCTTGCAAATGGTAGATCTCATATTGATCCTAATAATGTTCCTTTAGCTTCATTAGTTGCTCAAGAAGAAAATGTTGATGTGAATTTCATTAAGAACAATAATTTCAACAACAATGCTTATAGGAATAATTATGGTAACAACAACTTTAGGCCATATCCTTCTAATAATGGTAATGGTTATGGTAATTCTTATGGTAATTCTTACAATAGTAATAAGAGTGTACCCTCTGGTCTTGAAGTGATGCTTAAAGAATTTATTAGTACACAAACTGCTTTCAATAAAACTGTTGAAGAAAAGCTTGATAAAATCGATATTCTTGCTTCTAAGGTTGATAGTCTTGCTCTTGATGTTGATCTTTTAAAGTTGAAAGTTATGCCTGAGAAAGTTGAAGATGCTAGGTTTGCTAAAACAAATGCCATCCAAGTTAGAATTAATGATAATATTAGATTGTTGGCTGAATTGCATGCTAGGTGGGATAGAGAAGAAAAAGAGAAACTTGCTAAAGAGAATAATGTAGCTAAAGTATGGACTATTACCACCACTAGTAATGTTGATTATTCACATGTTTCTGCACCTCCTACTATCAATGGTAAAATAATTGGTGTTGGCAATGTTTCTACTCCTAGTGCAAAGCGTACAAAATTGCCTCGCAATCGTTGAAACTCGTCGTTTGTGATAAAGCTCGCTGAAATTTTTCAAAATATTGGTGACAATGATTCCATTGCTGTAGAACATAATGGTTTAGACTTTGAGGATTGTCATATTACCGAAGTTATAAAGTTCTTACAAAAACTTGCTAGAAGTCCCAATGCTAGTGCTATAAATTTAGCCTTTACAAAACACATTACAAATGCTCTCATTAAAGCTAGGGAAGAGAAATTAAAACTTCAAGCTTCTATTCCTAGGAATTTAGAAGATGGTTGCTGATACGTCTCCAACGTATCGATAATTTCTTATGTTCCATGCTACTTTATTGATGATACCTACATGTTTTATGCACATTATATGTCATATTTACGCATTTTCTGGAACTAACCTATTAACAAGATGCTGAAGAGGCAGTTGTTGTTTTCTGCTGTTTTTGGTTTCAGAAATCCTAGTAACGAAATATTCTCGGAATTGGACGAAATCAACGCCCAGGGTCCTATTTTTGCACGAAGCTTCTAGAAGACCGAAGGAGAGCCGAAGTGGGGCCACGAGGTGGCCAGACAACAGGGCGGCGCGGCCCAGGCCCTGGCCGCGCCGGCCTGTCATCTGGGCCCCTCGTGCCGCCTCTTGACCTGCCCTTCCGCCTACTTAAAGCCTCCGTCGCGAAACCCCCAGTACCGAGAGCCACGATACGGAAAACCTTCTAGAGACGCCGCCGCCGCGAATCCCATCTCGGGGGATTCAGGAGATCGCCTCCGGCACCCTGCCGGAGAGGGGATTCATCTCCCGGAGGACTCTTCATCGCCATGATCGCCTCCGGAGTGATGAGTGAGTAGTTCACCCCTGGACTATGGGTCCATAGCAGTAGCTAGATGGTGGTCTTCTCCTTATGTGCTTCATTGTTGGATCTTGTGAGCTGCCTAACATGATCAAGATCATCTATCTGTAATTCTATATGTTGTGTTTGTCGGGATCCGATGGATAGAGAATACTATGTTATGGTGATTATCAATCTATTGTTTATGTGTTGTTTATGATCTTGCATGCTCTCCGTTATTAGTAGAGGCTCGGCCAAGTTTTTACTCTTAACTCCAAGAGGGAGTATTTATGCTCGATAGTGGGTTCATGCCTTCATTGACACTGGGACAGTGACGAGAAAGTTCTAAGGTTGTGATGTGCTGTTGCCACTAGGGATAAAACATTGATTCTATGTCTAAGGATGTAGTTGTCGATTACATTACGCACCATACTTAATGCAATTGGCTGTTGCTTTGCAACTTAATACTGAATGGGGTTCGGATGATAACCTGAAGGTGGACTTTTTAGGCATAGATGCAGTTGGATGGCGGTCTATGTACTTTGTCGTAATGCCCGGATTAAATCTCACTATATTTATCATATCATGTATATGCATTGTTATGCCCTTCTCTATTTGTCAATTGCCCGACCGTAATTTGTTCACCCAACATGCTTTTATCTTATGGGAGAGACACCTCTAGTGAACTGTGGACCCCGGTCCTATTCTTTACATCGCATACAATCTCATCGCAATACTTGTTTTATTGTTTTCTTGCAAACAATCATCTTCCACACAATACGGTTAATCCTTTGTTACAGCAAGCCGGTGAGATTGACAACCTCACTGTTTTGTTGGGGCAAAGTACTTTGTTTGTGTTGTGCAGGTTCCACGTTGGCGCCGGAATCCCTGGTGTTGCGCCGCACTACATTTCGCCACCATCAACCTTCAACGTGCTTCTTGGCTCCTACTGGTTCGATTAAACCTTGGTTTCTTTCTGAGGGAAAACTTGCTACTGTGCGCATCATACCTTCCTCTTGGGGTTCCCAACGAACGTGTGAGTTACACGCCATCAGTTGGGAGCCCATCATTAAAATTAAATTCAATGACTTTGAATGTAATGCTTTATGTGATCTTGGTGCAACTATTTCTGTTATGCCTAAAAAGATTTATGATATGCTTGACTTGCCACCATTGAAGACTTGTTTACTGTTTTCTTTGCAAACATCTTCCACTCGATACGTTTAATCCTTTGTTACAGCAAGCCGGTGAGATTGACAACCTCACTGTTTCGTTGGGACAAAGTACTTTGGTTTTGTTGTGCAGATTCCACGTTGGCGCCGGAATCCCTGGTGTTGCGCCGCATCACATTTCGCGACCATCAACCTTCAACGTGCTTCTTGGCTCCTACTGGTTCGATTAAACCTTGGTTTCTTTCTGAGGGAAAACTTGCTACTATGCGCATCATACCTTCCTCTTGGGGTTCCCAACAAACGTGTGAGTTACACGCCATCAAGCTCTTTTTCTGGCGCCGTTGCCGGGGAGATCAAGACACGCTGCAAGGGGAGTCTCCACTTCTAAATCTCTTTACTTTGTTTTTGTCTTGCTTTATTTTATTTACTACTTTGTTTGCTGCACCTAAACAAAACACAAAAAAATTAGTTGTTAGTTTTACTTTATTTACTGTATTGCTCTCTATATCAAAAACACAAAAAAAATTAGTTACTTGCATTTAGTTTACTTTTGCTATCATGTCTAGTTTTGTACTTGTTACTTCTTCACCTGAGGAATTAGTTTTTACTTTTAAACAAGGGGATAAGGAAAGTTTTAAAGATGCTTGGTCTAGGATTTTTACTTCTTATCGTAAAACTGAACCTCAAATGACTCTAAGTTTGCTCCTTAGTAATTTTTATTTTGGTCTTATGATTCGCTATAGATATGCCTTGGATGCTCTAGTGGGAGGAGATTTCCTTCATTGTAATGGGGATCAAGCTTTTAATGCCATAAAAAAGTTAGTTGCATCACATGATTCAGCTAATAACTTTGATTCAGCCCTTATTAGCATTTATAATAGATTAAACACTCTTGAAACAAGTGCGTCTCGCCTAAATGAAAATTATGGATATATTCGTAACCGTCTTGATCAAGTTTTAGTGAACTCTGAACCTTCATTGTGGAATCCTACTATTAAAATTGTCATAGGTAATCAAACTCTTCATGCTAATTGTGATATTATGACTGAATTTTGCCTAATGCCTAAGGGTATTCATAAATCATTGAAACTTTGGGAATTCTCTGAAGGGGGAGAAGGAATAACTCTTATTGATAGCTCTGTTATAATTCCCAAAGGGATAGCTGCGGGTGTGCATACAACCATTCTTGGGATAACAATATCCATTGATTACCTTGTCATTGAATGTGCAGGAACAGGACAAATCACACTCGGAAGATCCTCGCTGAAGCTGTTGGGAGCGAGTCATAGACGTGAGAGAAGGCACCTTAACATTCACCTCTACACCCGGGGGTAGCCATACATTCCCTAAGCCAAAGAGTAAGAAAGAGGACAAGAAAGGTAAGGGTAAAGCCCAAGGTAATGTCAATGTTTCATCACTTGATGTCACTTGATTTGCACTTTCTGCGCCTAGCTGAAAGGCGTTAAAGAAAAGCGCTTATGGGAGACAACCCATGTTTTTACTACAGTACTTTGTTTTATATTTGAGTCTTGGAAGTTGTTTACTACTGTAGCAACCTCTCCTTATCATGTTTTTGTGCCAAGTAAAGTTTCTATGCTATAGTTGATGTTATATTTGGGATCGCTGCGCAGAAACAGCATTGCTGTCTGTCACGAATCTGGGCACAAGTCTCTGTAGAAAATTCGAAAAAATCTGCCAATTTACGAGCGTGATCCTCGGATATGTACGCAACTTTCATTAGTTTTGAGTTTTTCCATTTGAGCAAGTCTGGTGCCATTTTAAAATTCGTCTTTACGGACTGTTCTGTTTTTGACAGATTCTGCCTTTTATTTCGCATTGCCATATTTTCTATATTGAATGAATTTCTTTGATCCATGAATGTCCAGTAGCTTTGTGCAATGTCCAGAAGTGTAAAGAATGTTTGTGTCACCTCTGAATGTGTGAATTATTAATTGTGCACTAAACCTCTAATGAGTTTGCTTGAAGTTTGGTGTGATGGAAGTTTTCAAGGGTCAAGAGAGGAGTATGATATACTATGATCAAGAGGAGTGAAAGCTCTAAGCTTGGGGATGCCCCCGTGGTTCACCCATGCATATTTTAAGAAGACTCAAGCGTCTAAGCTTGGGGATGCCCAAGGCATCCCCTTCTTCATCGACAACATCATCAGGTTCCTCCCCTGAAACTATATTTTTATTCGGTCACATCTTGTGTTCTTTACTTGGAGCGTCGGTTTGTTTTTGTTTTTGTTTTTGTTTGAACAAAATGGATCCTAGCATTCACTTTGTGGGAGAGAGACACGCTCCGCTGTTTCATATGGACAAATATGTCCTTAGGCTTTACTCATAATGTTCAAGGCGAAGTTTCTTCTTCGTTAAATTGTTATATGGTTGGAATTGGAAAATGCTACATGTAGTAATTCTAAAATGTCTTGGATAATGTGATACTTGGAAATTGTTGTGCTCATGTTTAAGATCTTGCATCATATGCTTTGCACCTATTAATGAAGAAATACATAGAGCTTGCTAAAATTTGATTTGCATATTTGGTCTCTCTAAGGTCTAGATAATATCTAGTATTGAGTTTTGAACAACAAGGAAGACGGTGTGGAGTCTTATAATGTTTACAATATGTCTTTTATGTGAGTTTTGCTGCACCGGTTCATCCTTGAGTTTGCTTCAAATAACCTTGCTAGCCTAAACCTTATATCGAGAGGGAATACTTCTCATGCATCCAAAATCCTTGAGCCAACCACTATGCCATTTGTGTCCACCATACCTACCTACTACATGGTATTTCTCCGCCATTCCAAAGTAAATTGCTTGAGTGCTACCTTTAAAATTCCATCATTCACCTTTGCAATATATAACTCATGGGACAAAATAGCCTTAAAAACTATCGTAGTATTGAATATGTACGTATGCACTTTATCTTTTATTAAGTTGCTTGTTGTGCGATAACCATGCTTCTGGGGAACGCCATCAACTATTCTTTGTTGAATATCATGTGAGTTGCTATGCATGTCTGTCTTGTCTGAAGGATCTATCACCTTAATGATTGGAGCATGCATATTGTTAGAGAAGAACATTGGGCCGCTAACTAAAGCCATGAATCATGGTTGAAGTTTCAGTTTTGGACATATATCCTCAATCTCATATGAGAATAATAATTGTTGCCACATGCTTATGCATTAAAGAGGAGTCCATTATCTATTGTCCATGTTGTCCCGGTATGGATGTCTAAGTTGAGAATAATCAAAAGCGAGAAATCCAAAATGCGAGCTTTCTCCTTAGACCTTTGTACGAGGCGGCATGGAGGTACCCTTTGTGACACTTGGTTGAAACATGGCATTGCGAAGATCCGGTAGTCCAAGCTAAGTAGGACAAGGTGCGGGCACTATTAGTATACTATGCGTGAGGCTTGCAACTTGTAAGATATAATTTACATAACTCATATGCTTTATTACTACCGTTTACAAAATTGTTTCATGTTTTCAAAATAAAAGCTCTAGCACAAATATAGCAATCGATGCTTTCCTCCTTGAAGGACCATTCTTTTACTTTTATTGTTGAGTCAGTTGACCTATCTCTCTCCACCTTAAGAAGCAAACACTTGTGTGAACTGTGCATTGATTCCTACATACTTGCATATTGCACTTGTTATATTACTTTATGTTGGCAATATCCATGAGATATACATGTTACAAGTTGAAAGCAACCGCTGAAACTTAATCTTCCTTTGTGTTGCTTCAATACCTTTACTTTGATTTCTTGCTTTATGAGTTAACTCTTATGCAAGACTTATTGATGCTTGTCTTGAAGTACTATTCATGAAAAGTCTTTGCTTTATGATTCAGTTGTTTACTCATGTCATTACCATTGTTTTGATCGTTGCATTCATTACATATGTTTACAAATAGTATGATCAAGATTATCTTTGGCATGTCACTTCAGAAATTATCTTTGTTATCGTTTTACCTGCTCGGGACGAGCAGAACTAAGCTTGGGGATGCTGATACGTCTCCAACGTATCGATAATTTCTTATGTTCCATGCTACTTTATTGATGATACCTACATGTTTTATGCACATTATATGTCATATTTACGCATTTTCTGGAACTAACCTATTAACAAGATGCCGAAGAGCCAGTTGTTGTTTTCTCGCTGTTTTTGGTTTCAGAAATCCTAGTAACGAAATATTCTCGGAATTGGACGAAATCAACGCCCAGGGTCCTATTTTTGCACGAAGCTTCCAGAAGACCGAAGGAGAGTCGAAGTGGGGCCACGAGGTGGCCAGACAACAGGGCGGCGCGGCCCTGGCCGCGCCGGCCTGTCATCTGGGCCCCTCGTGCCGCCTCTTGACCAGCCCTTCCGCCTACTTAAAGCCTCCGTCGCGAAACCCCCAGTACCGAGAGCCACGATACGGAAAACCTTCTAGAGACGCCGCCGCCGCGAATCCCATCTCGGGGGATTCAGGAGATCGCCTCCGGCACCCTGCCGTAGAGGGGATTCATCTCCCGGAGGACTCTTCATCGCCATGATCGCCTCTGGAGTGATGAGTGAGTAGTTCACCCCTGGACTATGGGTCCATAGCAGTAGCTAGATGGTGGTCTTCTCCTTATGTGCTTCATTGTTGGATCTTGTGAGCTGCCTAACATGATCAAGATCATCTATCTGTAATTCTATGTCACGACCCCGGGGAGGTCGTAGGCTAGACAAACCTAGATCTTCATCTGGCATAAGCCTAACCTAGATCTCTAGGGCCTACAGGGTGAGAATCGGTAACACAACAGTGACTCTACGACTCAAAGAGTAATACAAGCTCATAGCTGAGCGAAAAACCAAAGTATTACAAGCGAGAGGTCACCGACACGACAATTCATCAACCAACGGAAGCGAAGTTATGCTATTCTAAATAGCAAGATAGCGAAAGGCCTAAGAGGCCGGGAGCATAACGGCGACGTCCCAGCCCATAGATTCCGGGCTGCCACACGGGAATCCCAAGCTACTCGTCGATGTCGACCTAGAAACCTTCATTTGTTGGAGCGACTCCGTCTGAAACAAAGCATGCAAAGCTGAGTACAGGGACTCAGCAAGACTTAGTACAACCTGTTAGCAAAGCTGGTATGCGAGGCTTTATGTGGAGCTTATTTTGCGGAAAGCCAGTTTTCCTTTGTAAACAAGAGGGAGCAGAAGCTCGTCTATTCAGACCATTTTCAAAAGGGGATAAGAGAGCGATATCAACTCTAGCTCTAATATCATCATGTTGAATCCACCGAATCTTCATCATCACCTAAACCTATCACCTAGGATCACCCCCTCGACACCCTGAGAGGGGATCCTTATCACACATTGACAACAAGTTTTACGATTAGGTTCAAGTTGTCTATGATCACAGAATCCATCACCAAGTCGTCCATAACCGTGGACACGGCTTTTCGAAAAGATTTACCCTGCAGGGGTGTACAACTTTACCCACACGTGCCGACCGACTCTTAACGCCACATGATTAACACACTTCCTTGGTGTGCGACAGAGGGTGGTCGACCAAAACCTTTCCCTTGCTTCGCCTATTCCATGAGTCAATCTAACTGGGGAACTCCGTCATCGTAGGTAGCCATTCTCGAGGCGGTCCCGGTCATTGTGCGCAGGGATCCAGTTCAATGCCTACGGCATCCTTCACCCTAGCCACATCCCTGTATGATGCACCTTTGAAAACCTTTTCCACGCCTTCGCCATGCGAGAATGCCAAATGGAACACGCAAACTAATTGACTCATGGGTAAGCTAGGCAAGTTCGGGCCAAGGGGTTCCCATGGGCCCCGTGTGGGCTGTACGCTCGGTCTTGGTTCCGAAGGCGAGAACTCGGGTCCTAGTATCGGCGAGAACGAGTCAAATCACCACATCCCCATGTGGCGGCCCATCCAAGCCTTTTAAGCATGTTTAATTATCATCAGCTGATCTTACCACGTCATCCTGCCATACTAGGTTCAATCGCAGCTCCGATTCATCAACCGGATGGATCGAAATCGTCAACTAAGCATGGCTAAGCATATTCGAGTATAACAGCTCTAGCGATGCACACATAGCTCAAACCTAGTCTTCTTTGGGAGCGAGTGGATCAGGGTATTTGGGCTACAAGGATGGAATATGCAACACATAGGATAACTATATCTGCCGATAAAACATATTGGAATCGTATGCAATATGTAGTAACCAGAAGTAAAAGCATTTCGAAATCATAATATGAACCAGGCTAGGGCTTGCCTTTGTCCCTGACAACCCAATGTGGATCTTCGAAGATCCCATGCTTGACTTGTTCGTCGATGGACAAATATTGATCTGCGTCGTTGTCGATCTTCATCGTCTCGGCACTTTCTCTATCGATCGCGAAGAAGCAAACACCGGAAAGGTAAAAGAACAATCAACAGATGGCATCGATGCAATGCTCATACAAGAATGATGATATGACATGTTAATTAGGTACTGAAATAACCCTAAGACATCATCAATTTAAGCGGGGTTCGACGAGGACTAGGGTTAGCGGTTCCGGAACCTCGAAGGGGTACAATTAGTTCTTCTAAAACAACTAGGGTTCAAAGTTGTTTAACAATGCATGATTTAACTACCAGATTGTAGATCTCATTTTTCTGAAAATTTTGATATATTATACATATTTTTCTGATTTAAAATGAATAAGTTATGGATTTTACAAGTTTTATTCATTTTAAATCATTTATGGAAATTCTGGAAAATATTAAAATCCTGACAGACTGGACCCACATGTCAGGGTTTTATTCATTTTCTAAATATTTTACGGAAATGATTAAAAATCTGACAAAGGGGCCCACATGTCAATTTATTTTCATTTGCAGAAATAAAACAAATTGAAAAGAAAAAGGGCGGCGGGTCCCACGGGGTCAACCGCCGGTGGTCAACTCCAGCGGCCGGCGCCGGCGACCATAGCGCGGCGGCGCTAGAGGGCGCCCCTGGACACGCGGATGGGCGCGTCGGACGCGCACGAGCACGGCGAGGCGACTGGTGGCCACGCCGTTAGGTGGGGGTGGCCGGAGCCACGCCGGCGACGAGCAGCCGCGGCGGCCGGAGCGAGAGCTCGGCGCGGGGAACGCTACGGGGGGCTAGAGAGCGAGGCGAGAGGTCCTGGAGGACCGGCTGCTCACCAGGAAGCTCGTGGGAGGGTTGCCGAGGGCCGGGAGCTCCGACGGCGTCGATTTGACGGCGGCCGGTGTCGGGGAAGAACGGCTCGATTGGGGCGTCTGCGAGCATCCCTGCTTGCGCGCTTCAGCGTGGAGGGGCAGCGCGACGAGGCGAAGAGGATGGCGTCCTCGGGGAGACTTGGGGAGACCTGTAGCGGCGGGGCGGAGCGTCGGCCGGTGAGCTAGGGTTTCGGGGAAGGTGACAGAGAGAGCGAGGGAAAGGGGAATTGGGCGGCCTAGGGTTTCTCGGCGGCGGCGGCGGGGTCTTTATAGCCGCCGGGGCGGAGGCGGCGGCGGTGATCTTCACGCGGCCACGGCATCGGACGGTCGGCGAGCTGCCAGGAAGCAGCTTGGTTTGGCGGGGAAGATGGCGTTTTGCCATTACCCCCACGCAAAAACTGTTGGGCTGAGGTGGGTTGAGCTGGGCCCTTCTTGGGGCTGTCTGTCCGGGCTGCGCATGAGAGGGAAGAGAGGGGAGAGAGTTGGGCTGCTGGCCCAAATAGAGAGGGAGGGTTTCTCTTCTCTCTCCTTTTTAAAAATATTATTTCTATTTTGTTTTCCAAACTCTTTTTGCATTTGAAAGAGGTTTGAAATATTGAAACATATGAAAAGAAAGGGAGATTCAAATCACCATTAGGGTTTTCAAAACATTCCCTTAATGCATTTTTCTTAGGAAAATATCATGATGCAAATGATGCACAATCAACCCTAATTAGGTTTAATTAAAACAGGGGTGTTACAGATCTATCCCCCTTAAAAGAATCTCGTCCCGAGATTCCAAGGTAGGAATAGAGAAGGTAACAAGAACTACACCGGTCTTCAACGATCTTGTCGATACCACGGCAATCTTCCTTGTTGAAGAGTTTGATCCACGACGTCATGAAGAAATTGATCCACAACACCATGAAGAACTCTTCATTTTGCTTTCTTCACTCTAAAGGAAAGAGGGAATGACACTGGACGGTGGATCTTCACAAAGATCGAGTATCTCATGGTCAACTCATGGAAGGAGTGTTGAAAAAAACAACTCTTGAGTTAACAAACATGAAATACATCAAGGTAACGGAGGAGACGGAAGAAGTTTCAAATTTTGGTAGGCAATTGCTCTACGCTTGACAAGAATACGAAGGGACAAGGTAGCGAGGAGTTAAATTGCCTTTGATACCATGACGAGGCACTCTTAGGGAGGGTGACTCGTGGAAGCACAATGGTTATCCAACGAGAGCAACTTCAGATTTCAAAATCAGTCACTCTTTTGGTATGGGCACATGAAACGATTGTTATCTCTTCAAAAGGCTGGGGCCTAAATGACTGACAAATTCACACAACGTGTGAATTCATTAGAACTTGAGGTACAAACCAAAGGAAGGGAAAGAGCACTGGCTACTGAAGTGCCAAGGCTCATGATCCAACTTCATGTTACTTGAACGAATAGACAACAGAGATTTGACATCCTAAGAAAGATACTTCTCCCAGGATTTGGGCTTTGAATATGACAAGAGAGGTGCCGTTCGTTTAAAGCTTACTCAAAAGTACTCGGGTCACATATGGCTGACAAATTCACACAACGTGTGAATTAAAGAGATCTTCAAGTAGAATCCAAAGGAAGGGGAAAATCATTGTCGAACGACGTAGTAGGATCACCTGGGAGTGAAATTTCTCCTAACGGAGTGGTTGTCACTGGAGAAATGGTTTCGAGGAATTAACCGAGGGACATTTAGCAACTTGCTTCTAATGTTCTCCTTGATGTTCTAGACACCAATATCAGGCTTCTGACTAGCCTTCAATAGGTCATCAAGTGAAGGTCGGACTTCGGAATTGAAAGGACATCATAAGGGAAACTTCTAGAATAAGTCACATAAGATCCTTATGGAGAGTGGTTATTCTTTATGTTTCAAGAGATTATGGCATTAGATCTTCCGGCTAATTGTGTTAACCACGACAACAATCTTGCCGGATTTACAAAAGACCTATGTCATGAATCCTTGAGAAACACCAACCATCATTGCCGCTTGAGATTCAGCTTAGGTTAGATGTAAAGATATTTCGGACTCAGAATGTACGAATAGAAATTGCAACAGCTACCACCAAGGTAAAGTTGCTAGAGTCTCAAGACGTAGACTATAATGTCAAGCTCCAAAAGATTGAGCCAGATTGCGTAATACATATGGTTGCGACTGTCGAAGACAATTGCGTCATATGAACTTGCAATGTAACACAGTTGAGTCCTGGTGGGGACATCAAAGAAAAATATCAAAGCTATCGAACTTCTTCTCTTTCTTGAACAAACCAGTCACTGGCTTAGTGTGCATATATGAACTTTTCAAGGAATGGAGGTAACAACCTTCATCTTAAGAATATTCTGCACATGCATGACCGACTTGCGATGATTCCCGAGGGAAGAAAAGGGAATTCTACTCGTATCCACGGCGACATCTTTCAGCAAATGCACGTGAACCAGAGAAGATCACTTCCAGCATCCAGGACACATACTTCGTGATGACACGAAGATGGTTCTTAAAAGTTTCCAACATTAGTGCCAGTTGTTCAATACGAACCTCTTTAGACATGGAGAGAATAAGAATGTCATCGATGGGCTCAACAACAAACTTATCAAGATACTCCAATGAGAGACTCATATGTTGCAGGAACAAGGCAAAAGTATTGGTCAGACCAGAAGGGCATGAAGATGAACTCGGGCGAAACGCCATGAGTATAAACATCATCAAGATAGTCCTCGGAACTGTGCTTGATTTGACGATAGCCCAAACTCAAATCAAATATGGGGAAGATAGCATATCCAAATAGGAGATACTTCCTGACTTCAACACTAACGAAACTAGACATCCCTTTAAGAAGAATCAAGTTTGATAGAGCTTTTGTCTTTCAACTCTCCAAGTTGTTGTTTAAGCTCAACCAACTAGTTTCAGGATATCCAGTATGGTTTCTTGGAGAAGTAGCGGTTCAGAGAACCAAATTACTCACGAGCCTGACAACACAGTCATGTGAAAACATGGCGATACTTCTAGAAAGACATCCAGAATATCACGTACCACCGATATATCACTTAGTTCGCAAGGGAAGCTTGCTTTTCAAAGCAAACGATGTGGTCTTGAGAGCTTCGGCACAAACCTAACTCTTTGACCAAAGAAGGTGTGCCTACACGAACGGACTTGGGAGCACAGTCAAACTTCGCTTAGTGATTGATTAAACAATCATGCTAAGAATGACACAAACGTCCTTGGATTACAAAGCAATAAGAATTACTTGGAATCTCGGATGGCCACATCAATACAAACACCCCAACATTCCCAAGCACAGATAGCTCAGGGGAAGGGCGAGTATATATATGCGAGAGCATTACTTCATCAATAAGGTCATGAGACTTAGCACGACCTATAGATATAAAAGAGTGTGATACTCTAAGGTAGAACAGAACGTAAGGTGCATAAAACTCATATTCTGTGGATCACAACACTTTGACCGAGTCCGAGAAATGGACGAGGTACTGGAGTTTGTTTCTCCTGACATCTCGAAGTGAAATGTCTTGGAAGACCACAAGGGTAACATGCACTGGAAGACACCAATGCACATTTACAACTTGGCGGCTAACCAGCAGACAAAGGCTGGAAAGAAACTAGGAAGAGGAGGAACATGATCAAGATCGGAAATCCTGATATGTAGATGCACAAGATAACACTTTTGTGAAACTCATGCTGAAAAGAGAGGTGTGACAGATTCATGGACATATATGTGAGACTCACAAAGAGCACTCTTGTCGTGGTCCATTTGATTCTAGGGAAGAACCTCTGCCATAGCTAATGGTAGGAAAGATCTTTGTTGCCGTAATGCAATCACGACTACAACCAAAGACTTAAGGGCTAGGTGGATTTGAAATTAGCCATCCTGATGTATGGTTTGACCATGGACAACATGAGTCCATGGAATGGATCTTGGGTTAAAGGTCAGCATCATGTACTGAGGTTCACACTAAGAGAACCCAGCACAATCCGGGACCTTCGGTTCAAGTCCAAGGGTTAAAACATAGAGAAAGGAGTAACTACTATCTGAGTGACACAAAGGACACTACGAGGTAGTAACCACAAGGTAACTTTCAAGAAGCCACAGATAGCTTCAGAAGTATCCAATAAAAAGGAAAGGAGGCATCCAAGGTGAAAGGAAACCTTGAGGCCTAGAACAGAATTATGTGGAACCCACAAAATAGAGAGATCATGATGGAAGAGAATCTCTCGATTGAAATGAAACAAAGAAATAACAAAGAACACACAAGAGTTTAGAGAACACAACACTAGGTCAACTGGTTAAGAAACGACCTGCTTTTGAGGCACCTAAGCTTTGAAAGACTAGAAGAGATGGTAAAACTTTTTCAAATCAACACAAGGTAAGGTGACTCTGAATTAGAGTGATACCAGATAAGGAGTAAAAAGAATCGTAATCAGATTTTTGCAAATACTTTTAGTTTTCAAATAGTTTTCACAAACACTAGACTCAACGTCGACCAGTAGAAAGGGTTTCCTACGGGCAGTCATGCTCTGATACCAAAACCTGTCGCGACCCCGGGGAGGTCGTAGGCTAGACAAACCCAGATCTTCATCTGGCATAAGCCTAACCTAGATCTCTAGGGCCTACAGGGTGAGAATCGGTAACACAACAGTGACTCTACGACTCAAAGAGTAATACAAGCTCATAGCTGAGCGAAAAACCAAAGTATTACGAGCAGAGGTCACTGACCTGACAATTCATCAACCAACGGAAGCGAAGTTATGCTATTCTAAATAGCAAGATAGCGAAAGGCCTAAGAGGCCAGGAGCATAACGGCGACGTCCCAGCCCATAGATTCCAGGCTGCCACCTGGGAATCCCAAGCTACTCGTCGATGTCGACCTAGAAACCTTCATTTGTTGGAGCGACTCCGTCTGAAACAAAGCATGCAAAGCTGAGTACGGGGACTCAGCAAGACTTAGTACAACCTCGTTAGCAAAGCTGGTATGCGAGGCTTTATGTGGAGCTTATTTTGCGGAAAGCCAGTTTTCCTTTGTAAACAAGAGGGAGCAGAAGCTCGTCTATTCAGACCATTTTCAAAAGGGGATAAGAGAGCGATATCAACTCTAGCTCTAATATCATCATGTTGAATCCACCGAATCTTCATCATCACCTGAACCTATCACCTAGGATCACCCCCTCGACACCCTGAGAGGGGATCCTTATCACACATTGACAACAAGTTTTACGATTAGGTTCAAGTTGTCTATGATCACAGAATCCATCACCAAGTCGTCCATAACCGTGGACACGGCTTTTCGAAAAGATTTACCCTGCAGGGGTGTACAACTTTACCCACACGCGCCGACCGACTCTTAACGCCACATGATTAACACACTTCCTTGGTGTGCGGCAGAGGGTGGTCGACCAAAACCTTTCCCTTGCTTCGCCTATTCCATGAGTCAATCTAACTGGGGAACTCCGTCATCGTAGGTAGCCATTCTCCGAGGCGGTCCCGGTCATTGTGCGCAGGGGATCCAGTTCAATGCCTACAGCATCCTTCACCCTAGCCACATCCCTGTATGATGCACCTTTGAAAACCTTTTCCACGCCTTCGCCATGCAGAATGCCAAATGGAACACGCAAACTAATTGACTCATGGGTAAGCTAGGCAAGTTCGGGCCAAGGGGTTCCCATGGGCCCCGTGTGGCTGTACGCTCAGTCTTGGTTCCGAAGGCGAGAACTCAGGTCCTAGTATCGGCGAGAACGAGTCAAATCACCACATCCCCATGTGGCGGCCCATCCAAGCCTTTTAAGCATGTTTAATTATCATCACTGATCTTACCACGTCATCCTGCCATACTAGGTTCAATCGCAGCTCTGATTCATCAACCGGATGGATCAGAAATCGTCAACTAAGCATGGCTAAGCATATTCAGTATAACAGCTCTAGCGATGCACACATAGCTCAAACCTAGTCTTGCTGGGAGCAGTGGATCAGGGTATTTGGGCTACAAGGATGGAATATGCAACACATAGGATAACTATATGTGCCGATAAAACATATTGGAATCGTATGCAATATGTAGTAACCAGAAGTAAAAGCATTTCGAAATCATAATATGAACCAGGCTAGGGCTTGCCTTTGTCACTGACAACCCAATGTGGATCTTCGAAGATCCCATGCTTGACTTGTTCGTCGATGGACAAATATTGATCTGCGTCGTTGTCGATCTTCATCGTCTCGGCACTTTCTCTATCGATCGCGAAGAAGCAAACACCGGAAAGGTAAAAGAACAATCAACACATGGCATCGATGCAATGCTCATACAAGAATGATGATATGACATGTTAATTAGGTACTGAAATAACCCTAAGACATCATCAATTTAACTGGGGTTCGACGGGACTAGGGTTAGCAGTTCCGGAACCTCAGAAGGGGTACAATTAGTTCTTCTAAAACAACTAGGGTTCAAAGTTGTTTAACAATGCATGATTTAACTACCAGATTGTAGATCTCATTTTTCTGAAAATTTTGATATATTATACATATTTTTCTGATTTAAAATGAATAAGTTATGGATTTTACAAGTTTTATTCATTTTAAATCATTTATGGAAATTCTGGAAAATATTAAAATCCTGACAGACTGGACCCACATGTCAGGGTTTTATTCATTTTCTAAATATTTTACGGAAATGATTAAAAATCTGACAAAGGGGCCCACATGTCAATTTATTTTCATTTACAGAAATAAAACAAAATGAAAAGAAAAAGGGCGGCGGGTCCCACGGGGTCAACCGCCGGTGGTCAACTCCGGCGGCCGGCGCCGGCGACCATAGCGCGGCGGCGCTAGAGGGCGCCCCTGGACACGCGGATGGGCGCGTCGGACGCGCACGAGCACGGCGAGGCGACTGGTGGCCACACCGTTAGGTGGGGGTGGCCGGAGCCACGCCGGCGACGAGCAGCCGCGGCGGCCGGAGCAGGAGCTCGGCGCGGGGAACGCTACAGGGGGCTAGAGAGCGAGGCGAGAGGTCCTGGAGGACCGGCTGCTCACCAGGAAGCTCGTGGGAGGGTTGCCGAGGCCCGGGGAGCTCCGACGGCGTCGATTTGACGGCGGCCGGTGTCGGGGAAGAACGGCTCGATTGGGGCGTCTGCGAGCATCCCTGCTTGCGCGCTTCAGCGGGGAGGGGCAGCGCGACGAGGCGAAGAGGATGGCGTCCTCGGGGAGACTTGGGGAGACCTGTAGCGGCGGGGCGGAGCGTCGGCCGGTGAGCTAGGGTTTCGGGGAAGGTGACAGAGAGAGCGAGGGAAAGGGGAATTGGGCGGCCTAGGGTTTCTCGGCGGCGGCCGGCGGGGTCTTTATAGCCGCCGGGGGCGGGGGCGGCGGCGGTGATCTCCACGCGGCCACGGCATCGGGCGGCCGGCGAGCTGCCAGGCAGCAGCTTGGTTTGGCGGGGAAGATGGCGTTTTTGCCATTACCCCCCTGCAAAAACTGTTGGGCTGAGGTGGGTTGAGCTGGGCCACTGCTGGGCTGCTGTCTGGGCTGCGCATGAGAGGGAAGAGAGGGGAGAGAGTTGGGCTGCTGGCCCAAATAGAGAGGGAGGGTTTCTCTTCTCTCTCTTTTTTTCAAAATATTGTTTCTATTTTGTTTTCCGAACACTTTTTGCATTTTGAAAGAGGTTTGAAATATTGAAACATATGAAAAGAGAGGGAGATTCAAATCACCATTAGGGTTTTCAAAACATTCCCTTAATGCATTTTTCTTAGGAAAATATCATGATGCAAATGATGCACAATCAACCCTAATTAGGTTTAATTAAAACAGGGGTGTTACATTCTATATGTTGTGTTTATCGGGATCCGATGAATAGAGAATACTATGTTATGGTGATTATCAATCTATTGTTTATGTGTTGTTTATGATCTTGCATCTCTCCGTTATTAGTAGAGGCTCTGGCCAAGTTTTTACTCTTAACTCCAAGAGGGAGTATTTATGCTCGATAGTGGGTTCATGCCTTCATTGACACCTGGGACGATGGTGACGAAAGTTCTAAGGTTGTGATGTGCTGTTGCCACTAGGGATAAAACATTGATTCTATGTCTAAGGATGTAGTTGTCGATTACATTACGCACCATACTTAATGCAATTGTGCTGTTGCTTTGCAACTTAATACCGAATGGGGTTCGGATGATAACCTCGAAGGTGGACTTTTTAGGCATAGATGCAGTTGGATGGCGGTCAATGTACTTTGTCGTAATGCCCGGATTAAATCTCACTATATTTATCATATCATGTATATGCATTGTTATGCCCTTCTCTATTTGTCAATTGCCCGACTGTAATTTGTTCACCCAACATGCTTTTATCTTATGGGAGAGACACCTCTAGTGAACTGTGGACCCCGGTCCTATTCTTTACATCGCATACAATCTACTGCAATACTTGTTTTACTCGTTTTCTTGCAAACAATCATCTTCCACACAATACGGTTAATCCTTTGTTACAGCAAGCCGGTGAGATTGACAACCTCACTGTTTCGTTGGGGCAAAGTACTTTGTTTGTGTTGTGCAGGTTCCACGTTGGCGCCGGAATCCCTGGTGTTGCGCCGCACTACATTTCGCCACCATCAACCTTCAACGTGCTTCTTGGCTCCTACTTGGTTCGATTAAACCTTGGTTTCTTTCGAGGGAAAACTTGCTACTGTGCGCATCATACCTTCCTCTTGGGGTTCCCAACGAACGTGTGAGTTACACGCCATCAGTTGGGAGCCCATCATTAAAATGAAATTCAATGACTTTGAATGTAATGCTTTATGTGATCTTGGTGCAACTATTTCTGTTATGCCTAAAAAGATTTATGATATGCTTGACTTGCCACCATTGAAGAATTGTTGTTTGGATGTTAATTTTGTCGATAATGTTAAAAAGAAACCTTTGGGGAGGATTGATAATGTGCGCATTACAGTTAACAATGACCTTGTCCCCGTTGATTTTGTTGTCTTGGATATCGAATGCAATGCATCTTGTCCTATTGTGTTGGGAAGACCTTTTCTTCGAA
>NC_061508.1:71342776-71365442 GCF_022539505.1 Lolium rigidum | reverse complement strand
TCTTGTTGTTCATATTCTGGGACACATCTTCGCATAATACCATCCACTCCTTCTTTATATAGGGATTTCTATTTTCGTGCCCTCGGCTCCTTAGTTGTACTCAGTTTTCCCCAGATCCTTAGTTTTTCCTCAGTTTTCCCCCCCCTTGTCTATAACCCGCGAGAAGAGCTCGGACGGAAGGAATCCCGTTTAGTTGACGTTGGTTGGTGTCGGCAAGTGGGGCCGCTGTTGGTGCCCCGCGGTGGACACGTCTCCACTTATCCGGATCATCGTGGGACCCACAACTTGTCCACGTTAGCGCGCCGGACCCACAGCTTACCCGGGTGACCGTTGCAAAATGGGAGCCCGAGCTAGCCCCGTGCCCGTGCCCGTGCCATTGCTTCCCCTTTCTTTCTCCGCGCCCCATTGTTCTTCTTCTCCGCCGGCGGCAGCCCTTCTCCGGCACGCGGGTGATGTCTAGTTTCTCTTCGACCTCCCGTTCTTCATGGCCGCGAGTATGGACCCGTGCCTTTGACAAGATGCCCTGACGCCCACGCCGGGAGCCTGCGAAGCGGTCGATGCGGCAAGACGGACGAGAACGGCAACCGTGGACGTGAGTTCGTTGCATGCGAGAGCTTGCCATATAGAGAGGGGGATAAGGTTAGATCTCGCTCCAATTTCTCTGTTTTCTCTCGATTTTCTTGTTATTCCCTCGAATTTGGGATTTAGGGTTCACGTTGTTGTTTTCGGATCTTGAAGAAATGCGGGCATTTCGAGTGGATCGATGTGTACGTTCGGAGGCTTCGGTTGCAGTGAATCAATTGGCGCTATTGGGGGCGCAATTTGGGAGGGGGGACTTGCTTGTAGAGAATGCGGCGGAGAGAGGAGCCGTTCCGATTAGGGACCTTCCGATTATGCCTAATGCTCCCAATGCGGAGCTGGTGGAAGTGAAGGGAGAACTGAAGAAAATGAACAAGCGAGTTAAGGCAGGTGATCGAGTTGAAGAAGCAAGCTAATATGATGGCTGGTTGTTTTTTTGTTGTATAATTACGATCGGATTCTTATCATTGCTCACCGGGCGCTAGAAGTTGTTACAAGGGATACCTTGTTACAAATCCATTATTCGAGTTACATGTACTTGTAGTTGTTTTCAAAGTTAGTGTGTGCATTCACCGAAATTACCAACTATATTCCCTAAAAGAAAAGGAAAGCTAAAGATAGTTGATAATTGTTAGAGGGGTGACAAATAATGCAATCCCCGAAATCCGCAAATATGTATGCCTCATGTTTATACCAAAATTATACCACTTTTAGGCCTTTCCAAAATACCAATACCATATCCCAAACTATATTCCCTAAAAGAAAAGGACAGCTAAAGATAGTTGATAATTGTTAGAGGGGTGACAAATAATGCAATCGCCGAAATCCGCAAAAATGTATGCCTCATGTTTATACCAAAATTATACCACTTTTAGGCCTTTCCAAAATACCAATACCATATCCCAAACTATATTCCCTAAAAGAAAAGGACAGCTAAAGATAGTTGATAATTGTTAGAGGGGTGACAAATAATGCAATCGCCGAAATCCGCAAAAATGTATGCCTCATGTTTATAACAAAATTATACCACTTTTAGGCCGTTTCAAAATACCAATACTATATCCCAAACTATATTCCCTAAAAGAAAAGGAAAGCTAAAGATAGTTGATAATTGTTAGAGGGGTGACAAATAATGCAATCCCCGAAATTCGCAAATATGTATGCCTCATGTTTATACCAAAATTATACCACTTTTAGGCCTTTCCAAAATACCAATACCATATCCCAAACTATATTCCCTAAAAAGAAAAGGAAAGCTAAAGATAGTTGATAATTGTTAGAGGGGTGACAAATAATGCAATCCCCGAAATCCGCAAATATGTATGCCTCATGTTTATACCAAAATTATACCACTTTTAGGCCTTTCCAAAATACCAATACCATATCCCAAACTATATTCCCTAAAAGAAAAGGACAGCTAAAGATAGTTGATAATTGTTAGAGGGGTGACAAATAATGCAATCGCCGAAATCAGCAAAAATGTATGCCTCATGTTTATAACAAAATTATACCACTTTTAGGCCGTTTCAAAATACCAATACTATATCCCAAACTATGTTCCTCATGTTTATTCTCCACCGACAGAGAGAGAGAGAGATGGGTGGCCACGAAGAGAGAGAGAGAGAGAGAGAGAGGTTGCCACGAAGAGACGGATAGGGGTATACTGCCCGTTAGATCGGTGGATCAACGGTTCGTGGAGTCGATCCGGTGTGACAACGGCTCAACCAATCGGGATAAGTTTGGGCTTCTCGGAGCATTTGTGACGGTACTTGAGGGCAAAGCTGAGTAGTACTAAGAATCCAAGGGCACATAAATAGTAAATAGACTAAGGGATTCAAACAAAAGAATTACAAAATGAAAAATGTGTGTTTTGTACAATATAATTCATATTGGGCTACATCAAATTATTTGCAATTCAAATATACATGAGTGTGACAATTATGGCATCATTTAGACAAACTATGTTTTGGGAAAGATGTTTTGCAAAGGGGTTTGGGTGGAAAACCATGCATCTTCATAGCTACACTAGTGATTCGAGAAGTGGCAATTTGTGGTAAAACTTGATTTATATATGTTTGTTAAGGTTTTCTAGGTGGCGGAGTTGCGTAGGAAGACTCCATGAGTAGTTGCCACTATGTTTTTATTTTTTTTGGATTTTTTTGCGCATGAAATGACTCAATTAGCTATGTTAATCTCATTTGTTGACTCTCTGTTGACCAGCTACTTGAGGGTAAAACTGAGTATATTGCACTTGCCGGTCTAAGTCCTCGAGGGGAAAGCTGAGTACGAGATAAAATTTCTGTATAAGGCCTGAGGTTATAACTGAGTACACCAAACGTCCCAGGGTTAGACTCGTGTAGCGGTGCACGCTGCAGCCGTGCATAGCGGACGCGTGTTGCGGTACACGCCACCTTCGTCTTTATAGAGCCCCTCTTTCTCTCCCTCGATGCACGTTCTCACCGGCTCACTTGCAACCGCCTCTCTCTGTCCCATCATCTTCTCCACAACCGAAGAAAAAACCCCGAAGAAAACCGCCGGCGATGGAGAAGAATGAGATGCCCATTGTCGGCGCATCGGCCGCCGCCCCGTCCGAGGCCCCTGTCGCTGCTTCCAACGTAGCAGCCGGCGCATCGGCCGCCGCCCCCGTCCGGGCCCCGTCGGCCTGCTTCCAACGTAGCAGCCGGCGCATCGGCCGCCGCCCCGTCCGGGCCCCTGTCGCTGCTTCCAACGTAGCAGCCGGCGCATCGGCCGCCGCCCCGTCCGGGCCCCCGTCGCTGCTTCCAACGTAGCAGCCGGCGCATCGGCCGCCGCCCCCGTCCAGGCCCCCGTCCATTGGGACCCGTACGAACCAGTGCCGTACGACGCGCCGAAGAACCCCTACGACACCACCATCGTCGACTACGATTCGGAGGTAACCCTTTGTTCCCTTGTTCTTATCTCATTTCAATCATTTTGTGTTAGATCTAGCGTTATTACGGTTCGTCTGTTCCTAGTTCAATCCTTTTGTGTTAGATCTTGCGTTATTACTTGTTCGTCTCTTCCTAGTTCAATCCTTTTTTGTTAGATCTTGCGTTATTACTTGTTCGTCTGTTCCTAGTTCAATCCTTTTGTGTTAGATCTTGCGTTATTACTTGTTCGTACTGTTCCTAGTTCGATCCTTTTGTGTTAGATCTTGCGTTATTAGTGTTTGTGATTTGCTTTTGTTTCATATTTGTGCCGATGATGATGAATATTTGGGCATCCCTAAATTGATTCGGGGTTTGGTCGAGTAAACAATTGGTGTGTACAAATTTGTTGTGCATGATCTTTGGTTTACTTACTCAAATCCTGGATATAAGTGTGTCCAATGTAGCGAGGCTACCTCTTTTTTCGAGCCCATATTATCATGCATGATTTTTTGTTCACTCTCTGTTCAATCATCGTTGCAATTGACTCCGTGTTTTTGCACGATCTTTGGTGCTACGTGACAGGTCGAGAGCAGCGACGTCGACGAGCGACGACGAGTCCTTCCACACCAAGACTCGTCACGTCCTCGGGAGGCTGCAGGCCGGCCAATACGGTCGCCCCTTTGCTCAAGGCATTTACAAGTGCCCCTTACGCAACGGAGGCTCTTCGACACCAACTTCAACACCCTGCTGAACCATGCTAAATCCATTGGCAGCCATGGCGCTAGAGTTGGAAGTACCGTGAACATGCATGCGTACATGGCCAAACACAAAGCACTTGGGATTCACCTGCGCAACCTCCAAGCGAGTCACACGCGCCACACGGAGGCGTTGAACGTGCCTCTCGCACTCTCTGTATGTGATTGCTCTATCACGTAGAGCAGATTAAATTCATGTAAAATGTAGCTTATGTTGGATCTATCGGTACTACATTTGGATCTGTCCTGAATATATCTATGCTATGTTGGTTGCTTGTATGCGGCTTATCCTATATTTTCTCTACGGATTTGTGCCCTAGATTTCCTACCTGATTGGGTAAAAACGAAGGCATAAAGAAATGAATGGCGTTAAAAAACAGAAGGAGAAGCTTCTCTAGATTTGCTACCAATTTGGGCTATCAAATATGAATGAGATCGAGCGATAGAGAGGAAAAAGGTACATTGAAAACTTCTAATGCGGGCGAAAGAGACAGAAACCACTCGTGCCCCGTCCCGGACCCACACGGCTCCACACGCTACGGCCCTACACGCTACGGCCCCACAAACACGGCCTCGTCCTGTCCCACGCGGTCCCTTCCTACCAGCCCCACACGACGCGGTCCCACACGACGCGACCCCACAAACGACACGACCCCACTCGTCGGCACGGAACGGTCAACTTAACGGATTCCTTCCGTCCGAGCTCCTTCTGCGGTTCAGACAAACGTTTGGGTAAAACTGAGGAAAAACTAAGGACCTGGGGAAAACTGAGTACAACTAACGAAGCGAGGGCACGAAAATAGAAATCCCCTTTATATAAGTGTGGGTCATCCCAAAAATAATGCCTCAAATCATAAAAAAATTTCCTCCTTTGCTGAGCTGAAAAGGTTGGAGGCAAGTACTTTGAAACAATAAAGTTAGCATAATCAGCATACCAAGGGCTCTCTCGCGAACTCACCTTTATTACAGCCAATTGTTCATTTGGAAAACTATCATTAACGAGAACAGGATCATAAGTAATATTTTCCAATCTAGACAAATTATCAGCAACAGGATTATCAGCACCTTTCCTATCTACAATATGTAAATCAAATTCTTGCAAAAGAAGCACCCATCTAATAAGCCTAGGCTTAGCATCTTTATTTTCCATAAGGTACCTAATCGCAACATGATCAGTATGAATTGTAACTTTTGAATCAACAATATAGGGTCTAAACTTATCACATGCAAAAACTACGGCTAATAACTCTTTCTCAGTTGTAGCATAATTTCTTTGAGCAGCGTCTAGAGTTTTACTAGCATAATGAATAACATTCAATTTTTTATCTACTCGCTGTCCAAGGACAGCACCCACAGCAAAATCACTAGCATCACACATAATTTCAAAAGGTAAATTCCAATCAGGAGGTTCAACTATAGGAGCAGTTGTTAAGGCTTTCTTTAGAGTTTCAAAAGCTTCCTTACAATTATCATCAAAAACGAAAGGTACATCTTTTTGAAGAAGATTAGTAAGAGGCTTTGAAATTTTAGAGAAATCTTTAATAAACCTCCTATAAAAACCAGCATGACCAAGAATACTACGAATACCTTTAACGTCCCTAGGATAGGGCATCTTCTCAATTGTTTCAACTTTAGCTCTATCAACTTCAATACCTCTCTCAGAAATTTTATGTACCAATACAATTCCTTCATTAACCATAAAGTGGCATTTCTCCGAATTAAGAACAAGGTTAGTTTCTTCACATCTCTGCAAAACTTTATCAAGGTTTCGCAAGCAATTATCAAAAGAATTCCCATAGACAGAAAAATCATCCATGAATACCTCAACAATCTTTTCACAAAAGCCATGAAAAATAGCAGACATGCATCTTTGAAAAGTAGCAGGAGCATTACATAAACCAAAAGGCATACGCCTATAAGCGTAAGTTCCATAGGGACAAGTGAAAGTGGTTTTCTCTTGATCTTTAGCTCTAACAGCAATTTGTGAAAACCCAGAATATCCATCAAGAAAACAGAAATGAGTATTTTTAGACAACCTTTCTAACATTTGATCAATAAAAGGTAAAGGGTAATGATCTTTCTTAGTAACCTTATTAACTTTTTGAAAATCGATGCACATTCTATACCCTACAACTACTCTTTGAGGAATAATCTCATCATTATCATTAGGCACAATAGTTATTCCTCCTTTCTTAGGAACACAATGCACAGGACTAACCCATCTACTATCAGCAATAGGATATATAATTCCTGCTTCAAGAAGTTTTAATACCTCATTTCTTACCACATCCTTCATCTTGGGAATTAGACGACGCTGATGTTCGACAACAGGTTTTGCACCATCTTCTATATTAATGGCATGTTGGCAAATAGCGGGAGAAATCCCCTTCAAATCATCAAGAGTGTAGCCAATAGCTCCTCGGTGTTTCTTCAATATTTCCAATAACCTTTCTTCCTTGATATCTGAAAGCTTAGCACTAATAATAACAGGATATGTTTTCTTATCATCAATATAAGCATACTTTAGATCATCAGGTAATGGTTTCAAATCAAATACAGGATCTTCCTTTGGTGGTGGTGTTACGCCTAAATCTTCAACCGGTAAGTCATGTTTAAGAATAGGTTGACGAAGGAAAATTTCATCAAGTTCATCCCTTTCTTCCCTAAAAACTTCACTCTCACTATTCTCCAAATGCTGCTGCAAAGGATTACTAGGAGCAAGAGCAATAGATGCACACTGTTCAACTCTAAAATCATCATTAGGCAAATCAGCTTTATAAGGAGTTTTGGCAAATTTATAGAAGTTAAACTCATAAGATTCACCAGCAAATTTGGTAACAATTTTCTCTTTCTTGCAATCTATAATAGCTCCACATGTATTTAGAAAAGGTCTACCAAAAATAATAGGACAAGACTTACTAGAAGCAGAACCAAGTACCAAAAAGTCAGCAGGATATTTAATCTTACCACATAGAACTTCAACATCTCGAACAATACCAATGGGAGAGATAGTTTCTCTATTAGCTAGCCGAATAACCACATCAATATCTTCAAGTTCACAAGAACCAATTTCATGCATAATTTCCGTGTAGAGCTCATAAGGAATGGCACTAATACTTGCACCAATATCGCATAAACCATAATAGCAATGATCACCAATGCGAACAGAGAGCACAGGAACACTGGCTTTCCTAGGCTTATTAGGATGCGAAACAATATTAGAAGCATCTTCACAAAAAATAATATGACCATCTTCCACATTTTCAGCCACAAGATCTTTAACTATTGCAACAGCAGGTTCAACTTTTATTTGTTCTTCAGGTTCTATGGGTTTCTTTGCACTTTTATTAACTACACTAGTTATAACAGAATACTCCTTCATTTTAGCAGGGAAAGGAGTTTTTCAATATAAGCTTCAGGAAGAACATGATCAACAATTTTAATTTCAATACATTTGCCTTTAGGCGAATCAACTTTATCTTTATATGGTTCATGATACTTATCAAAATTCTTCCTAGGCAATTCAAAATGAGAGGCAAAGGCTTTATAAATATTTGCAACAACTTGAGAGTCAAGACCATATGTAGCACTTATATTACGATATTCATCAGTATCCATAAAAGTTTCAATGCATTCATAATTATAATTTATACCTGACACTCTACCTTTGTCATTCTCCCATCCTTCAGTATTTTCTTGGATTCGATCAAGAAGGTCCCATTTAAACTCTTCTTTATTGCGCGTGAATGATCCAGAACAAGCAGTATCCAGCAAGGTTTTATCTTGAAAAGACAGTCTTGCATAGAGATTATCAATAATAATAGTACCAGGAAGCTCATGAATGGGGCATTTGAGCATTAAAGACTTCAATCTCCCCCACGCTTGGGCAATACTCTCTCCATCATGAGGCCAGAAATTATATATTCGGTTGCGGTCTTTGTGAATTTCACTTGGAGGATAAAATTTAGAGTAAAATAGAGGCACAATATCCTTCCAATCAAGAGAACGCCCATCCTTCAGCAGTTTATACCAATGCGCCGCTTTACCAGATAGCGACATAACAAATAATTTATTCCTAACTTCATCCATTGAAATACCTGCACATTTGAATAACCTGCATAATTCATGTAAAAACAGTAAATGATCTCCAGGATGAACAGTTCCATCCCCTTCATAGCGGTTATCCACAACACGTTCAATAATTTTCATAGGTATTTTATATGGTATTACTTCCTCACCTGGCGCCTCATCCACTACCGTTGCAGTAGTAGTAGATTTCCCAAATAGAAATTCAAGGGAGGATCTCTCCACAATGACTTATAGCAGCAAGCATAAACAAAATCAGCACGTACAGTAAAAGTTTCCTTACCAATTCCACTTACCAATAGCGCTTCACTCCCCGGCAACGGCGCCAGAAAATAGTCTTGATGACCCACAAGTATAGGGGGTGTATCGTAGTACTTTCGATAAATAAGAGTGTCGAACCCAACGAGGAGCGGAAGGTGTTGACAAGCGGTTTCGATGAAGGATTCACTTGTAAATGCTCACGGACAAGTATTCGGGGGTTTTGATATAGCAGATAAATAAAGTACAAGTAAATAAAATGCGAGAGAAATAATTGCAGCGAGTGGCCCAATCCTTTTTAGCACAAAGGACAAGCCGGTTTGTTTACTTATAATGACCAAACGTTCTTGAGGACACACGGGGATTTTAGTCTAGTGCTTTCGCTTCATACGACTGATTAATCTTCATTGTTTTGATAAGTGTTGTGTGGGTGAACCTATGCTAATGCACCGCCCTTCCTAGAACTAATACATACTTGTGATTATACCCCTTGCAAGCATCCGCAAATACAAGAAAGTAATTAAGATAAATCTAACCACAGCCTTAAACTCTGAGATCCTGCTATCCCTCCTGCACCGATATACTAACGAGGGTTTAGGTTTCTGTCACTCCGGCAACCCCACAATTAGCAAACGAATACAAGATGTACTCCCCTAGGCCCATAAAGGTGAAGTATCATGTAGTCGACGTTCACATGACACCACTAGAAGAGTAACACCACAACTTAAATATCATAACATTGAATACTACTCAACAATAATTCACTACTAACATTTAGACTTCACCCATGTCCTCAAGAACTAAACGAACTACTCACGAGACATCATATGGAACATGATCAGAGGTGATATGATGATGAATAACAATCTAAACATAAACCTTGGCTCAATGGTTTCACTCAATAGCATCAATAACAAGTAGTAATCAACACCGGGAGAGTTTCCCCTATCAAACAATCAAGATCCAACCCAAATCATTACAGCGGTGACGAGATGCAGCGGTGGAGATGGTGGTGTAGATGGTGGAGATGATGATGATGATGATGGAGATGATGTCCAGCTCGATGACGATGGCGATGGCGTCGATTTCCCCCTCCTGGAGGGAATTTCCCCGGCGGTTTCCTGCCCGCCGGAGAGCTCTTTTCTCTCTGGTGTTTCTCCGCCCTGCAGAGGCGGCTCTGTCAATTCTCCGTAACTCCCTGGGGCTTAGGTTTTCGAGGCGAAGAAGTACGCGAAGGAGAGGCGGCCAGAGGGGGCTGTGGGCCCCCTCCCCACATGGCGCCGCGGCCAGGCCTGGGCCCGCGCCGGCCTATGGGGGGGCCCATGGTGGCCCCTCTCGGCTCCTCCTTTTGGCTCCCTTCGTCTTCTAGAAAAATAGGATTTTTCGTATAACTTCTGTCAATTGTTGATCTTCAGAAATATGGTGTCCTGACGGTGCTTTTTCCAGCAGAATACTGACTCCGGTGAATAATTCTCCAATGATCATGAAATATGCAAAATAGGTGAAATAACATAAGTATCATCTCTAAATATGAAATATATCAATGAATAATAGCAAATTATGATATAAAATAGTGATGCAAAATGGACGTATCATGCCCTAATCCCCACATTGCTGTTCCTCACACCTGTGGCATGCATCATGTGCTTAACCCGGCGGATCAGCATTGGACTCAGCAGGATCAAGCCATTCTTTCTGGTTTTGTCTCTTCGATGACGGAAGGCGTTCTTGGCATGATCATGTTCTGCGGCACGTCTCGCGAGGCTTGGGAGACTCTCGGTGGAGCCTTTGCCATTCGACAGGAGATGGCTGAATTGAAGAAGGGAACCAAGACCATTAATGTCTACTTCCATCAGATGAAGGCGCTCTCGGATTCCCTTACCAGCATTGGCGAGCCTCTGCGCGATGCGGAGTTTGTCTCATACATACTCGCTGGACTTGATGAAGAGTATGATGCTCTCTATGAGGTGGAGACCAATCGCACCGCCCCCATAACGATTCACGACTTGTTCTCGCAACTTCAGAGCATAGAATAGCGCAAATTGGCTTAGTGTCGCTCCGGCAGTTCCTCGCATTACCCTGCTGCACATGTGGCTACACCTCCTGCACCTGTCGCCGCCTATGGAGCTGGTCGAGGTGGACCCCAGCCCCCTGCGCCATCCTTCTCTTCAGGGAAGTCACCACAGCCATCCACCACGCCTAAGTCAACTGGCGGGCGTGCACCTATCGTTTGCTAGCTATGTGGGGTTCCTCGTCATACATCTTCCAGATACTACAAGCGGTTCAACCGCGACTTTCTAGGTATTGGTAATAATGGGAGTAACATGAAGAAGCAACTTGCTATGGTGATGTCTGCCTCTCATGGCTCTCAGGGCGCATCTCAGTCTGTAGACCCGGCGTGGTATGCGGATTCCGGCGCCACACACCATATTACTCATGATCTGGACAAGCTCACCACCCGCAAGGCTTACCACGACACCGATCAGGTCCATACAGCTAATGGAGCAAGTATGCATATTCATAATGTTGGTCAAGCTGTTTTATCCACTCCGTCTTCTAGGTATCTAGCTATCAATAATGTCCTTCATGTTCCCAAAGCCACCCGTAATTTGTTGTCTATGAGTAAACTTTCCAATGACAATAATGTCTTTATTGAACTTCATCCTCATGATCTTTTTGTAAAGGACCTGGACATGAGAGCACCCATTCTTAGAGGTCGATGCAGTGGAGGTCTCTATGAGATTAAAGCGCATGTCATCAAGCAAGCCCTTTCCAGTGTCAAAGTGTCGCGTGATATATGGCATCATCGCCTAAGACATCCAGCTACAAGTTGTTCAACATGTTCTTCGTAGTTATGAGTTACCATCTACACATGAGTCCAATAAAATTGAGTCTGTTTGTGATGCCTGTCAGCAAGGGAAATCAGTTGCCCTTTTCCTTGTCTACTCGTGTAACAAAATTTTATTAGAGATCATTTATTCCGATGTATGGGGCCCTGCCCAAACTTCAGTTAGTGGACATCGTTTTTATGTGACTTTTGTTGATGCTTATAGTCGTTTCACTTGGCTCTATTTACTCAAACATAAATTTGATGTCTATGATGTGTTTCTCTGGTTTCAAAAACATGTTGAACGCCTCTTAAATCGTAAGATTATTCATGTGCAGACTGACTGGGTGGTGAGTATGAGAAACTCCATCCCTTCTTTCATAACTTGGGTGTCTCACACCGTGCTTCCTGTCGTCATACATACCAACAAAATGGCGCTACAGAGCGTAAGCACCATCACGTTGTTGAAACCGGTCTTACCTTACTTGCCCATGCATCTGTACCATTATGGCCTCATCTTCGACCATATAATAATCATAAGCTTGATTTTCGCTCGAAAAAGTGTGTGTTTCTAGGCTACAGTTCTCTTCACAAAGGATACAAATGTCTTCATGTTCCGTATAATCGTGCCTATATTTCTAGGGACGTTATTTTTGACGAGAATGTTTTTCCCTTTGTCAACATGCCAAATTCTCACACTTCACCACCTGTTTCGGAGTCATCCCTTCTCTCGGCTGACCAATTTATGGATATTGCACATGCTTCTCATTTTCTTGCTGACCATGGTGCAGGTGTCGAACGTGGACGTCGCTTGGAGGTATTAATTCCGCAATCCGTGTCGCAATCCTCGCCATTTTACGTGGATCATGGGCTGTAGCTGCATGGCTCCGCTCCGGGCTGCCTGCAGCCATGCAACATCTCTGCTCTGGGCTTTGTGCCCCCATGTAGTGCAGGAGCTGCACCTGCTCTCACCTCGAGCTACGTGCTGCCAGCCGAGCCACCTGAGCCGGCTCGAGCTCTGGCTCCTGCCCCAAGCTCACATGCAGCACCTGTGGTAGAAGATTCGCCTGCAGGGTCTCCTCCCGCCTACCACCTGTTGTTTCCTGCACGCGCGGATATCCCGATGTAGGTCCTATGATGCTGTCTCCTGCTCAGCAGCCTATACGCGCGGGTCCCGCCGAGCAGCATGCATGCACGGGGCTGGACGAGCAGCATGCACGCGCGGGGCTGGACGGTTCCCTGCCGCGTGCACATGCAGATGGGACTTCACACGTCAGTGCGTCGGCTGCACCAGCGGTGTCTCCTGCTATACAGACCGGCAATACAGCTGTTTCAGATGTTTCTTCAGCTGCAGCTGTTCCTCCTCCAGCAACTTCTTTACCTGCTGCTCCTCCAACCGGCCCTATGACTCGTCGACAACACGGAATACATCAGCCTAAACAATGCACTGATGGCACCGTTGCTTGGAACTGTGTTCTAGAAGCTCATACAACGTTGAAACATAGGCATGAACCTCGTGATTACGAAGAAGCTCTTAGCACTCCTCATTGGCGTGATGTTATGGAAGTTGAATTTTCTGCTCTTCAGGCTAATGGTACCTCCTGTCTCTGGGGTGAATTTGATTGATTCCTGATGGGTTTTTGATACATCTCCAACGTATCTATAATTTCTGGTGTTCCATGCTAGTTTTATGACAATACCTACATGTTTTGCTCACACTTTATAATGATTTTATGCATTTTCCGGAACTAACCTATTAACAAGATGCCGAGGTGACAGTTCCTGTTTTCTGCTGCTTTTGGTTCCAGAAAGGCTGTTCGGGCAATATTCTCGGAATTCGACGAAACAAAAGCCAAACATCTTATTTCACCGAGACGGACCAGAACACCAAAGGGAGCCGGAGAGGAGGCCCAGGGCCCCCACACCACACTGGGGCGCGGCCTAGAAGGGGGGCACGCCGCCCTATGTGGTGGGCCCCCCAGGCACCCCCTTGCGTCGCCTCTTCGCCTATATAATCTCTCGTGACGTGAAAACCCTACAACAATTGACGAAACTCCAGAAAGACTCTAGGGACGCCGCCGCCATCGCGAAACTCCGTTTCGGGGGACAAAAGTCTCTGTTCCGGCACGCCGCCGGGACGGGGAATTGCCCCCGGAATCCATCTCCATCGACACCACCGCCATCTTCATCGCCGCTGCTGTCTCCCATGATGAGGAGGGAGTAGTTCTCCCCGAGGCTGAGGGCTCTACCGGTAGCTATGTGGTTCATCTGTCTCTCCCATGGTGTGATCTTTATGTGATCATGAGCTTTGTATCACTATTAATCTATGTGCTACTCTAGTGATGTTATTAAAGTAGTCTATTCCTCCTCCATGATGTAATGTTGACAGTGTGTGCATCATGTAGTACTTGGCGTAGATTATGATTGTAATCTCTTGTAGATTATGAAGTTAACTATTACTATGATAGTATTGATGCGATCTATTCCCCCTTTCATAGCTATTGTTGACAGTGTGTATGCTATGTTAGTACTCGGTCTAAATTGCAACGATCTATTATGCACTCTAGAGGTTACTTTAATATGAACTTCGAATGTTGTGGAGCTTGTTTACTCCGGCTTGAGGGTGCTCTTGTAGCCCTACACAATGAATGGTGTTTGTTATCCAACAAGAGAGTGTTCGTAGCACAAGTGAGGAGAAGTTATTTATTTATCATGTGATCATTTTTGAGAGTGTCCACTAGTGAAAGTACGATCCCTAGGCCTTGTTTCTAAGCATTGAAACACCGTTTCCAACAAGTTCTGCTACATGTTTGCTTGCTGCCATTTTTATTTCAGATTGCAATTACTACTTATAATCATCCATATTACTTGTATTTTACTATCTCTTCGCCGAACTAGTGCACCTATACATCTGACAAGTGTATTAGGTGTGTTGGGGACACAAGAGACTTCTTGTATCTTAATTGCAGGGTTGCTTGAGAGGAATATCTTTGACCTCTACCTCCCTGAGTTCGATAAACCTTGGGTGATTCACTTAAAGGAAACTTGTTGCTGTTCTACAAACCTCTGCTCTTGGAGGCCCAACACTGTCTACAAGAATAGAAGCACACGTAGACATCAGTTTTCAAGGTGAAGTTGCATGCAGATGGTTCCATTGAGAGGTACAAGGCACGTCTGGTTGCTAAAGGGTACAAGCAACCCTATGGTCTGGACTATGATGAGACTTTCAGTCCTGTGGTTAAGCCAGCGTCTATTCGTTTGTTACTCGCTTTGGCTCTTTCTCGTCGATGGCATCTTCGTCAACGTGATATTCAAAATGCTTTTCTCACTGGTTTTCTGGATGAAGAGGTATATATGCGTCAGCCTCCTGTTTTTTTTGATTCTGATAAACCTAATCATTACTGTAAGCTGGTCAGGTCATTGTATGGACTGAAGCAGGCTCCTCGCACATGGCATGCTCGTCTCAGTTCTGTCCTTGGATCATTGGGATTTTCTCCGTCTGTGACTGATACCTCCTTATTTGTTCGACGCTCGGCTGTTACTGTGTACCTCCTGGTCTATGTTGATGATATCATTGTTCTCAGTTCCACAGCTTCTGGTATTCCCAAGTTGATCAGCCAGCTTCGCTCTGAATTCTATGTTAAAGATCTTGGTGTTCTGCATTACTTTCTGGGTATTGAGGTGTCGTCACCCTCATCTGGTAGTCTTCTTCTTCGTCAGCGCAAGTACGCCCTGGAGCTTCTTGCGCGTGCAGGCCTGTTGAAGTGTATTCTCGTGACTACACCTATGGCGTCCTCTGAGCGTCTTTGCAGCACTGATGGTAATCCACTGTCTCCTCAGGAGGCTACTCAGTATCGCAGCATTGTTGGCGGTCTTCAGTATCTCACTATGACACGCCCTGATTTGTCCTTTGTAGTCAACAAGGTGTGCCAATACCTTCACGAGCCTCGTACACCTCATTGGTCTACTGTCAAGCGTATTCTTCGCCATGTTTGTTACACAGTCGACAGTGGACTGCAACTTTCGTCTTCTCCCTCTAGACTGCTTTTAGCTTTTTCAGATGCAGACTTTGCTGACAGTATAGATGACCGGCAATCCACGGGGGGCTATTCCATCTTTTATGGAGGAAATCTCATCGCCTGGAGTGCTCGCAAGCAGTCTACTGTTTCTCGGTCTAGTACTGAGTCAGAATACAAGGCCCTGGCTAATGCCACAGCCGAGCTTGTTTGGGTACAATCATTACTAAAGGAGCTTGGTGTTTTCCAAGCTCGGCCTCTAGTGCTTTGGTGTGACAATATTGGTGCTACCTATTTGTCATCAAATCCAGTTTTTCATGCAAGGACAAAGAACATTGAAGTTGATTTTCACTTTGTCCGTGAGCGTGTGTCTCGGAAGCAACTGCAGATTCGGTTCATTTCTTCAAAGGATCAAGTTGATGATATTTTTACTAAGCCTCTCCCCTTACCGTTGTTTGAGCATTGTAAGCGGCAATCTCAATCTTTCCGTAGTTGAGATTGAAGGAGTGTGTTAGAGAATCTTGTATTCACCGTATACTATACGTATACGGATACACACATTGTATTTTGTACACTATATTAATGAAAGATCCTCACCCGACGGAGCACGTCGTGTCGGCCAAATCCTATTCTCTTCGATCGTTTCTCACATGGTACATGAGAGCAGGTAGGTACTGACTTAAGTCATACAAGTGGTTTAAAAAAATATGATGGTAAACTCACTTGTGAAGGGAGCTGGCCACTGGAAGCAATTTCTTCCAAGCTTTTAACAGAGAAGCTAGTTCAGGGAATACCAAAAATTGGGCCTTCGGAATTTTTTTGCAAAGATCTTGAGGGAATTCAAGATGTGTCCAAACAGATACAACCTGACTAGAGCTAGGAAAATCTACGTTGTTATAAATACATGGAGATGAGGAATCATAGTTTGGGCTGTTGCATGATTATGGACAAGAGTAAATGATCCAAATTTTTCTTGACGACAAATTCAATAAATGATCCAAGTTCTGGAGAACACAAGGAGCATCTTGCCACTGTATACTGGAGCTATGATGCTTGCAAGAGGGGTTCCTAGCTGGCTGCCGGCCTTTTATTTGTCTAGATGATTGCCACATCAAAACAAGATATAAAGGCCAGCTACTGAGTGCAGTTGGAGTGGATCCGAATGGTTGCATATATCCTATTTCTTTTGGTTTAGTTGAGGTTTAACGTACAAGCAGCGCTCAACATTAAAAATACAACTCCATGGACTATTATGAGTGATAAACGGAAGGTTACTTCTCTATTTTTTACTTGATGTTCTCAAATATCTGCATAAGTAAAATCAATAATAAATGATGTTCTCATTTCTAATCGCTATAGGGCCTAATAAATGTTATTCAAAAGTTGTTTCCTAAGACAGAACATAGGTTCTGTGTCCGGCATATGATTTAGAATTTTCAGAGAGTAGGCCATAGGGGAGAAACTTTGAAGAATGATGTTTTGGCTATTGCCAGGTCAACAAGTATCCCTAAATGGAAGAGAACTATGGATAAACTGCAGGTTGATTGTAATGAAGCATTTCAATGGATTAAGAAGTTGGATCCTAAAACTTGGGTGAAAGATTTTTTCTGTGAGTTTCCCAAGTGTGAGATGCTTTAACAATGACTTAGAGGTGTTCAATAGGTACATTACTTATGCATGTTTCATTCTTTTAAACAATCACTAGTCTTTGTATTCGTCAATTATGACCTTGTGTTTCATTGCTTTCAGCTACATTCTTGAAGCAAGAGAGATGGCTTTCCTATCTATGCTAGAAACAATCTTAACAAGATTTTGCAAAGGCAAGAAAGCAAGCAAAGAGAAGGCATGACCTGGACATGACGTATCTGTCCAAAGATAAAGAAAAAGTTGGAAAAGTTCTTTGAATGGAGTAACAATTGCATTGTGAAGCCAGCTGGGAACTATTTATTTGATGTACAAAGCCATGAATTAGAGAAGGACTGGAGTGTTGACTTCAAGAGTAGAACATGTGACTGCAAAAGATGGCAGTTAACTAGAATTCCATGCCACCATGCCATTGCTTGCTGTAGGAAAGATAACATCAACTATGATAATTTGGTCCACAACTGCTACACTGTAGAAACATAGAAAAGAGCATATGCCTACACTCTGGCACCACTTCGAGGTAGATTTTTCTGGGAGAAGATGAATGCAACTCGGGTGCATCCACCACTCTACACCAAGGTGATGGGAAGACCTAAGAGATGTAGAAGGAAAGCACACCTCAAGAAAAAGTGAAGAAAGGAATTACTTACTTCACTAAAGCAGGAACCATACACTGCTTTATTTGTGGTTAAAGTGGTCACAACAAAAAGGGGCAGCAAACATATCTTTTTAGTTAGCAGCAGCAAATGGAAGAAGGTGTAATTTGGGAAGATGAAGAAATAGACATTCCATCCATTCTAGAGGTCGCTCAAACTTAAGTAAACGATCGGTTGGAACTTTCCTTGTGAGTTTCCTTAGCCCACTTTTCTTCTTCTTTATCCTAGGGATATACTTTACTAGTTTGAAACTTGTCATAAAAAATGTATTTCCCGCCTATCTTTACTTTATTTTGAACCTTTGTTTATTCATAATCTTTCTATTCTGAATTCAGTTAACGGCGAGATTTAGTATCCTTTCTTGCATTTTCATAACTCGTGAAATGCCGAGTAGGTTCTAATGAAAATCCTTCCTATGATGCTTCTTACTTAATTTGCAATTTCTAACATTTTTTATTTCTATTACTACAACACATTTACCCATAGTCAGCTAGTCCTGATCTGGATCCTACAAACATACAAGACAACAAGGTCTACAGAATGCAGCAAGAGGTGCATCAAGGTCTTCTCAGTTTATTACTACTCTATTTGTTCCATATTAATTTATGTTTCTTTCCTCTTGATGATTTGTTTCTGTCATCTTATTGCAGCAAGACGAGCACATGCCAGCAAATAGAGTTCTAGGACCTTTGCCTGAGAATGAATTCATTGCATCTGCTAGAGACAGTATTTCACAATCTACAACAAGGGTCACACTGCATCAACAATAAGGAATTTGAGAGCAAGAGGAAGAGGCAGGGAAACTAGAGGAAGAGAAGCTACTGCAGCTGGAACAAGAATGCACCACAAGCAGATGATGTTTAGCTATTTCCATGTTCAACATGTAATCCTCTTTATTTTCATTGACTGAAACAAGTTATGAATTTTACATTCATGTCGTACACAATACGACCAAATCCTATTTTCATTGACTGAAACAAGTTATGGATTTTGTATTCATGTCGTACACAATAAGACCATATCCTCTTGTACTACTGGTCAAAGGAAACTCCTAGTGAACAAAGCCACACATGCATACAACACTATACAACTAGCAACTACACACATGAAAACCATTTATTTCTTATCCCTATTTCTCATATCATCTTTATGATTTGTCTTCAACATCTTATTCTCTGCCTTCACTTTCTCGACCTCAAGCTGCACTTTAGCTAGCTTTCTCGCAAGCTTCTCGACATCTTCTTCCTTGTAATTACTCTGGAATTGGTTCTGCAAATGAGCGCAACAAAAACGATGTTCCTCATACATATGTGCAATTTTATCTGAAACTGACTACCAAATGCAGAGAACCACAAACAGCTGGAAGTGATGCTAACCTCCGCAGCTGATTCCCGTCTTGAGCATGTCGCCGCCGGCCTCAGCTTCACCCCCGAGCAGTACACCTCGCCGGTCTGCGTCCAAACCTCGCCTTCCGCACATGAATTTCCGGCGAAGCCGACGGAGCCAACTGGGAGCCCGGATGTGAGTGTTGCCTTGCTGCGAGAAGACGACATACACTCGCCACAGCCTCCTCCTTCACCTAATACCGCCGCTGGCCTAGGCAAATGCCTCAAGCTCTCGAATTGGACCGCTGCCGCCGGGGAGCTCGCGGGCATAGGGTTAGGATTTGGGAAATTTCCGTAACTGCTAACTCAAGGGGAGAGCTAGATCCGAAAACCAAGATTACGTACCGCATGGTTTTTTTGCAAACATAAAAATGATCTGGCACGAGTCATCATCCTACGTGGCATGACAGGTGTCATGTCCGAACACGATTAGTACCTAACTGAAGCCAAAAACCAAGATTAGGTACCACTAATGCATGTTTTGCAACTTAAGGTACTAAATTGCACCCCAAAGACAAGTTAAGGTACTAATGGTGCATATAGCTCAATCACTTGCAAGGGGTATACACCAGTTAAGTCGGTAACCATCAATCTTAAGCACGTGGCAGCCCGTGGTCGACTGGTCGTCATGTTGGCGTAGGTAGTGGCGCAGTGTGGCGAAACTACCGTCGGGATGAGATTGCTCACTTGGACTCTCACGCGAGGGGCACACAACAGTCTGGCTAGTTACAATTGATCCTGAGCGCGTGGCAGCTGGTGGTCATCGTGGACTCGTGGTGGCGCAGGTAGTGTCGCTGCTGTCGCACCGTGGCGATGTCACTGTCCCCGAATCAGAATCATCAGGTTGCTCTCCTGGACAGGAAATTCGGCGAGGAATCAAGCAGAGGAAGGAGATCATGGGCGGATGAGGATTTAGGCGTGCGTGTGGTGCACCTTAGGTGATCGTGGGAGGTGGATTTACTGATGGATTACGTTTCCAATACATACGCGTGTCCAGAGAGAACCCTAACCCCTCCCTCCCGTGGTGCTCCCCAGGGCGCCGCCGTGGGGCCAAGACCCGTCCACCGCTGCCCCCTCCCTCCACGTCCCCTCTCCCTCCGCCGCTGCCATCGGTGCTGGCCATGGTGGCGGCGGGCCATGGCTCCAAAGTGCCCGGGGGGGGGGGGGGATGATGGAGGCGGCGACCGGCGGTGGCAGCTGGGACGGTGGCCACCAGTTTCGACGCGCTCCACATCTTAGGGAGGCGACCCTGGACGTGCGGCGACAGCTCCTCCTCCACGGCCTCTGGCGTTGGATGGTGGCGGCGGCTGTTGGATCTTGTGCCCACTGAGATCCATCGTCGGCTTCTGCTGGCGGCGGGAGGAAGGGGGCGGCGATTTGCGGGGCGAGGATGGTGTGGTTGCGGCTCCGCCGTCCACCGATTCCTCCTTCGTCGTTTTTGTCAATGGATGGCGGCGTGGGGGCATGTTCATCTGCTTCGAGTTTGAAGGTGGTGGTCCTAGGGTTCTTCTTCTGCGCAGATGAAGACCTACCGGATGTTGATCCTTTTCATCTAGCCGGAGTGTTGAGTTCCGGAAGGCTCCGTCGGCGAATGGAACAACGCATCTTTTGCTTGGAGTTTGCTGGATCGGGTGGTATTCGGTCGCGCTCACCCATGCTTTTATTCCGATCGTTTGGTTCTGGAGGGAGCGACGCGAAGCTCCTTTTCTGTGTTGACATCAAGTGACTATGGATCCATGATGAAAGTCAAGAGAAGAGAATATCATGAAGGCTGGATGTGATGACTAACTGAAGGTGGTTCAAGTCTCCGTGCTGTTGAGGGACTTGCTTGGCATTCCGGGCTTCACAACAACGATATGAAAGTGGGGCGACAACACAAGTGAAGTTCAGAGTCCTACCTTTTAGGGTGAAATCTAATGTCTGGCTTTAACTGGCTGGTTCTGTCAATGATCTTGTTGAAGGCATTGTTTTGAGAGTGGAGACTATCTTCAGGGTGAAAACCTAAGATCTTTGGTCGGACGACGAAGGTGTTGGAGCATTGTTCACTTCTTAGAGACGTCGCTTTTGAAGAGTCTGTATTTCAGGTGTTGTCTTGATGCTGGATGTATTGCTGTTGTTAGGCCTAGAATACTGTAGCGGGACTTTTGTTTCTTAGTTTTTTTTGGTTGTGTGTATCCGTACTACTATTAGGGTGTTACGTTGTTGTAAAGGTTAGATGTCATTGGTATCTTTTAATATTAATATATTACCTTTATCGATAAATACGCGTGGCCAGTTTTCTTGAACTGCTGATCAAGCCAGCCACGTCTGGCCCTTTCCTTTTTCCTATTTAGATTACGTAGGGGGCGCTGCGTTCACATGACAAGAAGATGAGGTAGATTACGGTAGAAATTAAGTCTGCTCATACCCGAACGTACCAAGGCACCCCATCCGGGTTTTTCACTTCGGTTTATTTAACGTACCAAGAAAAAAACTCACGTTTTTTTTACCTACCAACACCACCTGTTTTCGTATAATAGTAAAGAAGATATATACAATAGTGAGTTATAAATATGTATTTTTTATTAATATATGGCTCACCTTTAACTCTTAAAAGTGTCTTGAAGCATGTGCTAGAGCCGACTCTTGTATTAGAGCTCACTCCTCTCTCGCATCTTCTTTTTCTGCAAACTAGATAAAAATATACTCCCTCCGTTCCTTTCTATAATGCCTATTGTTTTTTCGCTTTTGTTTCAGAATGTAAGAGTAAAGCTATGTTTTTTGCAACCCCTTTCACCGATCTGTTCCCGTCCAGAAAATCTGGGAACGAATCTGTTCCCGTCCTAAAAATCTGGAAACCAATCTATTCCCATCCAGAAAATGTGGAAACCAATCTATTCCCGTCTAGAAAATATGGAAACCAATCTGATTATGGAAAGAATAGCGGGAGAGAGGGAGTATATGACGCGATCGGTTTTGGAAACATGATTATTTTCTGAGATCTGATTTCAGTTTCCTATTTTGTCTTCAAGATCGCTAGGGGGTTTTGTGTCAAAAAATGGTTTGCGCTAATTTTCGTGCTAAAATACAATAGCCACTATAGAAAGAAACAGAGGGAGTATTATTCTAATTCTTATACTCAGCTAACTAGAATTTATTGTAGGTGCTTTAACGCGCCTTGATGCGCGTAGATGTACACGTCCGTTGGGAACCCCAAGAGGAAGGTATGATGCGCACAGCAGCAATTTTCCCTCAGAAAGAAACCAAGGTTATCGAACCAGTAGGAGCCAAGAAGCACGTGAAGGTTGTTGGTGGAGGAGTGTAGTGCGGCGCAACACCAGTCAAACCGGCGCCAACGTGGAACCTGCACAACACAATCAAGATATTTTGCCCCAACGTAACAGTGAGGTTGTCAATCTCACCGGCTTGCTGAAAACAAAGGATTAAACGTATCAAGTGGAAAATGGTGTTTGTTTGCAAAGAACAGTAAAGAACAATAATTGCAGTAGAATGTATTCAGATGTAAAAGAATGGACCGGGGTCCACAGTTCACTACTGGCGTCTCTCCAATAAGATAACTAACATGCTGGGTG
>NC_061508.1:71246741-71342676 GCF_022539505.1 Lolium rigidum | reverse complement strand
CATTAGCATAGGTTCACCCACACAACACTTATCAAAACAATGAAGATTAATCAGCCGTATGAAGCGAAAGCACTAGATTAAAATCCCCGTGTGTCCTCAAGAACGTTTGGTCATTATAAGTAAACAAACCGGCTTGTCCTTTGTGCTAAAAAGGATTGGGCCACTCGCTGCAATTATTTCTCTCGCATTTTATTTACTTGTACTTTATTTATCCGCTATATCAAACCCCCTGAATACTTGTATGTGAGCATTTACAGTGAATCCTTCATCGAAACTGCTTGTCAACACCTTCTACTCCTCGTTGGGTTCGACACTCTTATTTATCGAAAGTACTACGATACACCCCCTATACGTGTGGGTCATCAGGGCATGGAACAGTGCCATCAACATAACCCATCAGCAGATGACTGCGGAGAAGAGGACCAACTTGGGCACGCCAGAATAGGTAGTTCTCGCTCGTCAGTTTGATAGTAATTGACGGAGCAATAGTGACCACCGGGGCCAGACCATGAGGAAAAGTATGCGCCGGCATAGGGGTCGGAGCAGGGTCGTACGGCGATGTTGAGGTAGAGCCATATGGTGATGCTGGTGGCACTGCAGATGGAGAGAAGCCCTAGCAAGGGCGTTCTTGAATGCTGCGCCATTGGAGGCGGCACAAAACCCATCATAGGATACCCTAGATACCCGGGGTAGAAACCTGGATACCTCGCCATGGGGGAGAGGCCCATCCCGACGCCATGGCCGAGAGATGCAGCAACGCGGGCGGCATCGGTGTAGATGGCTATGGCTGCTGGATCGAAGGCTCCTGGCAGCAGCGATGCAGGAGGATCCGCAGCAGCAGTCCCGCTCAGAAGGGCCGGAGCATCCGCATGCCCGCTCGGAACAATTTGCGGCGGAGGGGCTGGCGGCGGAGCGGAGATCGGGGCGGTCGGGGTGGTTGTGTCCGGCGAGGAAATCACCGGCAGAGTCGCAGGCAGGGTCAGGGACCCGATCGATATTGGGGAAGTGACCATCGCGGCCAAGGGTCGGCGGAAGCTTCAGGCGGCGCGCAGGAAACCTAGGTCAGGCTAGGCTCTGGTACCATGAGAAATGATCGAAGAGAATAGGATTTGGCCGACCCGACGTGCTCCGTCGGGTGAGGATCTTTCATTAATATAGTGTACAAAATACAACGTGTGTATCCATATACGTATAGTATACGGTGAATACAAGATACTCTAACACCATGGACAACCAGCAGCACAATGTGCAGTTAACCTCCGTCTGCCATTCAATACTTTCTTGATCTTCTTCCTATTTCTTAAAACAAATGTTGCCAATGACTTTCTCAACTCTTCAACCCCACTAAATGTCATTCCCCTAACAAAAATAGGGTTATCCATCTCACATCTTGGATTGAATTCAGTCAATTTGTTCCTCAAGACTACCATATTTTCTTCTCCAAGTTGTAAGGTCTCATCATCTAATGCATCATCATCCTCTTTGTCATCAACTATTTCCTTCTCATTGTTATCACCCACAAACTTGTCAACATTGTCAGCAAATAGGTCATCATCACCATCTTTGACATCGAAGTCGTTGTCGCTATCACTGTGTGTCAAGTTGCCACTAACACCCTCTTCCACAAAGGAGTTGGAAGAGGCTTTAGGCAGAGGAGATGCACCTGCGTTTGGAAATTTAGATGATCCACTAGATATAGCTTCAACTACACAAGACACATCAGTTCCTGCCATTTTGCTAGATGCAATAGAAGGTGTTGTAGCATGAGGATATCTAGCCACTGCAGAAGGAGAGTTAGCTACTGGAGCATTACTAAGTACCACATCAGTCCTGAGCTGCCTAAGAAAATATGTGTGATCTAGAAACACACATAGTGTTTTCTCTTTCGGACTTGCTCTTGCCATTCTTCTAATCATTGCATCACAATCTAATGGAACTAATCCCTCCCTTTTGTCCTTGCCTGGTAAACACCAGTACAAATAAAGTTTCCCATCTCTGGCAAGGCCAAGACTTGTCAAGATCTCATTCATCCAATCCATAGACCAAGTGTCACCTGTTAATTAGTCAAAGTGATCCACTGACGAGACGACATACTCCAGATTGTCCCTTAAACCACAGAAGAAACCATTATACACCACTTCAAGAGTAAATAGATTTGATTCCTCTGATGGATACATAACTGAAAATTCAGATAACACATCACTGTCAGATAACATTTCACATATGTATGCACATATTTAGATAACACATGAACTCGACATATACCCTGCAAATTCATGTAGTGCAATCAATAGTACATCACTAACAAACTAACAAATACCCTCAATTTTTCTACTTCACAAATTTGCGGCCCAAAATTTTACCCGAAAAGCTTCATCTTTTCAACGGCGGCGGACAGCACATGACCTCAACATAAAGATCGCATGGACTCGGAGATTTCCTAACTTTTAGTATGTCTAAGCGACGAAGAACTACTACTGAGAGTGTTCCTGTGATCTTTTTCCTCTAAAACCTAGTCAAACTTCAACGATCAAACGCCCATTTTTTCCACGGCAGCGGACAAGACATGAACTCGTCATAAAGATCGCATGGAATCGAACATGTCCTAACTTTAAGTACGTCTAAGCGATGAAGAACTACTACTGAGAGTGTTTCCCATGATTTTTCCCTCTGAAACCTAGTCAATCTTCGCCGATCAAACGTACAAACGAACACTATGGTTAAGCAACGGAGTAGCAGCGGACAAAGCAAATCGGGGGAGGGTGAATTGCCATACCATACTCTGGCGGGTCCTCCTTGAACTCGCGGAACCTCATCTCCGGCGGGGCCTCGGCAGATACGACGACACGGACGATCTCGTCGTCGCCGCGGAATCTTGGAGGTGTTTCTCTATTTCGGCTCCTCTGTTTCCGCTGGAACGAATCGGCCACGAAAGTAATGGATACAGCGGTGCTTTTTTGCGAAATAACCCCCACAAAATTCCCCCAAATTCAGAAGGAAAGCTACAATTCCACAGAAGGACCAGAAAGCAATTTTGCAACATCCTATGTGGCATGTTTCGGATGATTAGTACCTAATTGAACCCGAAAACCAAGATTAGGTACAACTAATGCACGATTTTGCAACTTAAGGTACTAAATTGGACCCGAAAGCCAAGTTAAGGTACTAATGGTGCATATAGCTCCAAGAGATTCGACTCATGCAAGTTCCAGGCAGCGAACAACGCACGCAGGTCTGCTGATACCTGAATTCTTGAACTGGTCGGTGATACCAGGGACAATGTTGGCCGACGAGGACGTCAAGCCGGCCACCAAACAACAATAACAGATCACTGCGAGCTCGACTACTAGGGTGGCCGCGCAAAGGAACGTGAGAAGGCGAGAACCGCGCCACTAGGCGAGAGCAATGGCGAGCGGCGACGTCAGAAACTTGCGGCGGGCGGTGACTATGGAGAGCAGCGGCAAGGGAAGACACTGTGAAGCAGCTATGTGCGGTCATGCGGGAATCACATGCAAGCTCGACAACGGGCGCCAATTGACAAGGTTCTAACTTGTCAATGCCTACAGATTCTAGACTAGGGTTTCACGGAAAGTAGAGGGCAAGTAGATCTCGAAGGTTTCAGCCGAAAAGGTGCTCGACTGCTAAAAACTAGGGTTTGTGTTGACAATGATTCGATCCCTTCTTTCTCCCTCAGCTCCCCCTTATATAGGAGGTGGAGCCGAGACTTTCGTATCGTACAAGTTACAGATAACGAGAGACTCTTTGAGTCCGTCCCGTACAATTACAAATCTCTTTCTTCCTAATCTATCTCTATCTTCCATATCGACGTTTTATTGGGCTTCCGGACTTTGTAATCTTCGGGTCGTGGGCCTTCAGTTATCCCCGGGTACCTTATTCGGCAGGCCCATTCGGGATGCCTATGTCACCGACATCGGATGGTGACACTAGGAACTGATAGGCGGCCACATGGGGAACCACCGGCGAGCAGCGTGTATCCATACAGGAGATGGGCGATGGGGAATCGTAGGAACATAGGAAGGGAGATGATGAAGCTAGAGATGAAGGGAAGAGATAAGGTGTTATGGTCGATGTAGTGGGTCCACTAGAGACGCGTGTTGCTCGCTCGATCTGGAGGACGCGTCACGTGATCCTTCTGCGCAATTCAAACTTTGTTCTATTATTATTATTATTCATATGTTTGTGGGTGACTGTAGTTCCTATTTATCTCTCCTGCTACCTTACTTGCACCAATGGATCCATCTTCCCGCAAGTGGCCGGTCAGACTAGAGGTGACCTCGTATGTGAAGAGCCCTATGGTGCACATGTGGAGGCCTTCGAGGAACCAATCTAGGGCGGCGACATATGTGAAATCGTTGGTTTCCAAAGGCGCGTGTTGTGGCCAACCGAAGCCCCTAGCTAGGTGGCGCATGATTTTCAGATTTTTGGGTAGGTTCAAAAGAGTTTGCGCCACCCATGGACACGACCTATGACAGCCACCATGACAACAGCTACGTCCGGCTCCATGTGACCGGTGGCGTCCAATGCAGCCTAGCGGTGATGGCCAGTGCCCTCTAGCGTGCCACCTTACGATGGTGGCCCCTTGGTTGGCGTTCCCAGTGACATTTAATATGGAGAATTCCTTCGATTTGTAACCGCGTTAAAAAAGTGAGAGAGACGTCGACCAACAATGCGGGCACTTAGTTAGTTAACTATAAGTTCGCTATAGATGACACGAGACTTAGCATATAGCCAGCAGTTAGCTATTATACTGAACTTTCTTTTACTGGTCGGGCGGCCAACCTTTCCCATGCCCGCAACAGACTGCTACCTCCATTCCACAATATAAGTCATTTAGTTTGTTAATAAAACGGTTTATATTATAGAATGTAGTGATACAACATACGTGAGCGGCGGCCGCCGTCGTTGTCCGTTTGGTCGTCACCCCGCTCGCCACCATCCCTTCCTCCTCGTCTCAAGTCGTGCCTAGCTAGCTCATAAGTCATAGCTAAGCAAATAACGTCATTCTCGGATTAGTGGTTTCTCTCGATCGCGAAACTGCCTCCCAACTACGCACTGGTATGTATGCATGTGTGTTTCTACGAGCTACTAGTATCTTTAATGTTATGGTATTCACTCTCGTGTTATAATATTGCACTCCATAGTAGTGGCCGAGTGGACTTAGTTTATTATTTTTTTCCTCCTATGAAACATGTCGTCTAAATTTAAATGTACTTAGATACTGCTAGAAATTTTGGTAAGAAATTTTTCATTGGACGGGCGGAGTACTATTGGTCAGATGAGTTTTGTAGGTTTAAATCTAGTTTTCCAGAGACTCACAGAGTTTTATGAAGTTTGTTTTTTCTATGGATAGCTTCATATGTCTTAAACGCGGTCAAGGCTGCTTAATTGGTCCTGGGCTGGCGCGTGCCTTGCTCTCCCTCATGTTCATTTTATGTTGCGTATAATTTTTTGTGCAAATTAAACTGTGTAAACTTTGATTAAGAATATAGATAATAATACAAAGATCTTCTATGACAAATGCATATAATATAAAAAATATTTCATGACAATTCTAAAAATATTATTCTTTTACTGTATATGTTTAAATTTTTATCAACATAGATGATAAAACTTTACGAAGTTTAACTTTGACCAAACCTTATATACATATTTTGGGCAGGAGGGAGTAATTGACATATACCATTGTACGTACTAGCTTTGTTTATTCATGTACAGGTACTACATGTCGTGCTCTCGATTTCATGGTAAAGGTACTCTGTTTTTTCGAAATGGGGTAAAGGTACTCTGTGGTATATATACATACTAGATGACCTGGTGCGCCCAGCACAAAGGCAAAAGCGAGATAATATTGTAACACTAAGTTTTATCCAATGTGTATATGCTTGAAATTCTTTAGCTTTAAACCGTGGGGCTAATGATAGGTCCCCCATTAGGTACGCATAGCATAGATTTCAACATCCATAGATAGAAACATGTACTGGTTCATCAAATACTAATATTGTCATAGGTATATTACAGAACATAGCTCGTGGAATTCCTGGCTTCTTCAGCTGTCTTTTCAGTTCAGCAAAAAAAATTAGCCGGCATGTCCGCCTTGTCTCTCGCTTTTGATATGTGTATGCAGACTCCTGAGATATTCGTTCTCTTCTTGTATCTGCTTTAACCAGCGTAGTTTAAATTTTTGATCACCACATTAGCTGCATTTTCCATGTATCTAATAGCTGCCACAACAACGGTTGTTTTCTGCAACAGTGATATCCATAGACTTGACTCCAGAGATAGTAATAAGAACAAGGGAACCTTGATAGGCTAGCTTTCATGTCTAAAAAATAAGCGTCACATAGAATTTATGGTCTTGATAATGCGTCTGATAGTTAGCCAGCGGAAAGACAAGCTGTGTGAGCATCTCATATCATTCTTCCTGGATCGTCAGAAATTTCTGAACATTCTGTAATATGGAAGTTTGACACAGGAGTAGTCAACAGGAAGAAAATACAGATCACGGGACATACTTTTAGATACCATTCGATGCAGAGCATGCCTAATTTCGCTATCTCCATGAGATCTACTAAGCCATTTAAATGGCTAGCATGGGCTTGTGAACTTCGGCAATAGCAGCAGGTATTAATTACAGTTAGCATGCATAATGAAGTTTCATCTGAGTAAGAGGTGTAATGTAATATATATTGAGGGTCGAAGCTACTGGCGCAAAGCGGCTGCCTATTCTTTTGAGTGCCTAAGCACAGCCAAAGAGATATGTAGCATGATGTTGTTTGCCTCTCAATTTTATTGCCATAAATATGAAGGGAAGAAGGAAAAACCTAATCTCATCAAGAACCAAAAAGGGAAAATTTGCTAGAGGAGCTGAGAATCACATTTAGGCCACGAAACAAAATACAAAACCACAATTACGCAAAAAAAAGCATGCTCCACATCCAAAATCATTTCAGAATAAACCCCTCTAGCCTGCTAAAAATTGTAAAGAAACATGCCTGACTCCATAATACCATAAATTCAACACCAATCACTAACATTTCTCTTCTACCCCAATTAAACGTAACGAAACATCGTTCGACTCGTTGTGGACGAAATACTTTTTGTTCTATGCAGAAAAGGAAACTAACATGAATTATCCACCTGCTCCATCTGTCTCGTGGCTTGCTCTTCTACTCTTGCTATCTTTGTTGATCATTCACTGTATAAATAACATGTAAATAAATAAGAGTTGAGCTTGTGATGCTTATAGATCAAATATATTATTAGCAGAAAACAAATAACAGTCGCATTAACTGTATGGACACTGTATAAGCAACGTGTAAACAAATAAGATGATGCTTATAGATCAAATATATTATTAGCAGGAAAAATAGCCGCATTAACTGGCCATACACTTTGTGATTATGTAAATCATACATGGTATAACTCATCTTCACTAATCCAAAATCATAATAACAATGAGATCAGAGGACTGGTGGAACTTAAAATAGGATGTTACAAAACTTGACCCTCAATCAAATCTGAATGACAATTATGTGTGCTTTAGTAATCAAAAAGTGAGAGAAACCAACCAAGCAACATAAATAACACTTCGACATGTAGCCTATCATTACTACCAAGAAGGTGGAGCTGCCGATTATGTGAATGGAAACATATTGGGTTGTGAATGTTCATTTCAGTTAGCATTGTCTTGCAGTCTGTTAACATAACCACTGTTGGATCTAGCTAAAGCCTGCACGAGGCTGCAGGCAGCATTAAGACATGAAGACATAAGCATGATATTTCCATTGATTTCCATGTTTCAACAACAACAATTAGCATGCTGGTGGCTAAATATTTCCTACCGTTTTTATACATATATAATAGATAACGAGAAATGGGCAAATGCTTCTGATTCTGACAATGCAAAGAAGAACAGCTAACCTGCATGTCTACTCAATTGCTGGGAAAACATTATAAAGCAGTGATTCAACCGGTGCATGTAAGGACGAATATGAAATTCGTCTTGGCTCTCGGGAGCATTTGCTTCCGGATTTTTGGGGAGCAAATTTTTTTTCTTCAAAACTTTTCAAAAAATTCCGAAAAAAATCATGCACGTACCTGACCATGGCCTGCACCACCTTGCGAAATTTCGCTGAGAAATGTCATCATATGCGTCCTGAGCAAAAATGACAAATTTCCAGATCTGAGATTCAAATTTTTGGATCTCATTTCATGTCAGAAATTTGTCATTTTTTTTCCCATGGCGCATACGATGACATTTCGCAGAGACATTTTACACGGTGGTGCGTGCCATGGTCAGGTACGTGCATGATTTTTTCGGAACATTTTGATAAGTTTTCGATTTGTTGTGATTTTTCGAAAAATCCGGGAGCAAATGCTCCCGGGAGCCAAATCGCCGCTCCCCATTACATCCATAAAAATATTTGTATTCAGATGTGTTTGCAACTCATCAAGTACGTGGATACAGAAGTGTCACAGAAAAATGGAACAAATGGAACAAGAATCCTCGTCTTCACTTGATATCCTAAGAGCATCTCCAGTTGCGTCCCCCAAACCATCCCCCAAACCGCGCCGGATTGAGCGTTTGGGGGACGTGTTTTGTTCGTGCCGCGCTTGGGGGACGTCGCTCCACAGCCACGTCCCCCAAACGCCGCCCTCAATCAGAAATTCAAATAGATGCATTCAAAAGAGATCGTTCCCGCCGATTCGTCGCGATCAGAGTAGCGGCGATCGATCAAAGTACTGGGCGCGCGATCATATTACAGACCGGTGGTGCATGCAAATTAGAAGAAGGGGTTGGGCGACAGCGTCGTATCCTGAGTCGACGCAGGCCCGTCGAGCACGATGACCTCGTCGCGATCTGCCTGTTGCTGTGCATGGTGCGTCTGCTCCGTCGCCGACGCAGAGGCCGACGCAGGTGTAGCAGTAGAAGACGTGTCAGCCTGCTCTTGCTGCGCTGCCGCTGCCGCCGATGCCGCTGCCAGGGCCGCCGCGTCCGCCGCCGCCATTTTGGCTTCGATGTCGTCGAGGATCTAGCCTTTGAAGAAGTTGTGCGCCGCTCGCGTCCGGGGAGACATTCCCTCTGTCGACGTTCTCAGCGAGGGACATGTCGTCCTCGCGTTTCTTGAGCTCCAGCTTATCCTCTTGCCTCTTGAGCAGCTCGGCCCATCTTTGGTCGGCCTTCTTGTCGCGGGAGATAAAGGTCGAGGAGACGTCGGCGAGGCATTTCGTGATCGACGCCTGCGTCTTCTCAGACGACGCAGCGTCGGTCAAGGCGGCCTTGGCAGCCTTGTTGCCAGTAGTATTGACTGATATGAAATACCCATCATTTCTGGCCGCTTTCTTCGCCATCTTTTTGGGGGCTGTCGGCGGCGCCATGTAGAGAGGGTAGCGACGGCGGGAGGGAGAAAGAAATTGGCGGGATAGGAGAAATGAATCGGCGGCGGGATATGTTTTGGGAGGCATGTGCGCGGCGGTATAGGCGCGATTTGGCGGGAGCGGCGGGATTTGGCGGGAGTGTGAGACGAATTTTCTCTGTGCCGCTGACGGGTCGGCCCCGCATCGGTTCGCCTCGCTTTTCGTTGTGTCCGGCGTCCCCGGAGCTTCCCCTGTGGGACGGGGACGGGCTCGGGGCGCTGGACACCGTATCGGGCCACGCCGGACAAAATGGACTTTGGGGGACGCGGCTGGAACGCATTTTTGGTCCGGCGCGCCCCAAATCCCTTTGGGGGACGCTTTGGAGGACGCGACTGGAGATGCTCTAATGATCTGCATCTTCCTGTAGTGTCATTGTTGCAAGCAAAAGCAGAACAATATTATGGTAGAGATTATTAACTGGCTTCCTTGAAAGATATTGGGAATGAGAAGACAAGAAGTTAAGTGAATAAATTAAGATGCATAACAAGGACACATGGCTTCTAAAGATAACGTTTAGAGTATAGCTGAACAAACAATAGGTTTTAGCTCAAATAAGAAAAAAATTGCTTCCCAGAAACTAGACAATTGTTCACAATAGAATTTCAAGTCATGATAAGAAAAGTAGCTACGAAATAGATCTCTGGTGCTGAAACCTCAGAAAAATATATGACATGGGAATATGGGATCACTACGGTGCACAAATGGATTGGGAATACAAAAATGCAAATATTTAAGCTTAAAATAACAAACTACATAATTAGATAGTATTGAAGCAGATAATTGTACATAGATGCATAGAAGTTCGAAAGAACATTTTAGGGACTAGCTGGCATACATCATGCATCAATTTGTGTGACCACGTGGACCTTCTTCTTTGCTGGCAGCTTTTACATGGGTAAAAGAGCCAACAGCTGCGAGCTTATCTTCATTGGGGGTCTCTAAAGCTAACTAGATTTAGATGTGCGCCTTGGCGCACGACCCCGTGGATTGTGTGTCGGTATTATTCTAATAGCAGCGATAAAAAGTAACTACCAATATAATGCTCCATCTATCCATAAATAAATGTTTTAAAAGTTTTTTCTAAATGTGGATGTATATATACTAAAGAGTGTTAAGATGCATCTAAATTTAGATAAATTTACCACAACCATTTGTAGACAGAGCTAGTAATACATCTCTTAGGTTTTACAATAAGTTGCTGCTATAACTAAATTAGATTCAAGCACACAAAACTGCAAATGCAGCAGCGAACGCTTACACACGCCCAGCAAGATACTCTGTCCAACTAATAATAACATCACTATTATTCTGATTGTTCTAATTCTAATAAGGGTTGTTCAGGTGATATAATGAATGAGAATCACTTATAATGTCTATTGTGAATTCACTTTTTTCGAGAACCTACATGACGCATGTTAAGAGGATATTGTGAAGTACTGAAGTTGGCCTGGAAAAAAATCCTAATCGCCACCAATGCTTATAACCTGAAGCATTCTCTGAATTTTTGTATATTAATTAGTTCCAGCAAACACATAAGAGAAATATATGTACAAGCAAACCTGTCAAGTTGCATAAGCATTCACTTCGCTGGTTCATCATTTATGTGTGCTGCTAGCTGCTTTGGGGCCGAAGTAGCATGTACCATGTGCAAAAATTAGTCTAGCCCAAACTGTAGTAAGATCACGAACGGAACACCTCTGATTACAAAGACAACATCAGCGGCAGCAATGGCGTTGACCAAAACAAAAGCTAAAACCATTTCCTTTCAGAAATTTACAGTCACCAACAGTATTCCATTCAGTTGCTTCTAAATTTTGTAGTCACCAACATATGCCAGTCGCGTTCGTAGGGATGTCGTGCCCACCTACGGGTGGCTTCATGACAGGCTGCCGTGGCTTGGACAGGTGGTCTACACAGATCTTCATCGCAGGCTGATAGTGGCGAGGGCCACCTAAATGGATCTCCATCCTAGGCTGTTGCTGCTAGGATGCGGTGGCCACCTCAGGAGTGTCTCCATGGCATATCCCTGACAACATATTTACGAATGGAAAAAAATGTAATAACTCTTGACACATATAACTTATTTCGGCTATTGTACATCTATAAGAATATTTTGAATAATACCTATTTGTGTGAAAAATGAGAATGAGAGCGCCACTTCATATTTCACTTGTAGCCACTTACCTTGTGTTTTCCTTCGGCCGCATGAATTCATTTATTATGCACGCTTTGTTCCCCAGCATCAATGGTTTGTAATATAAAAAAAAATTGTAAAGTCATTCTTAAATATTATAGCTTAAATTGGAAGAAAGTAGATAATGGACATTTTACTGAAGTCTGACTACTAATGTGGAAATGGATGCAATATGTATCTCAGGTATATCAACATCTTGGCTACCAAAAGCTTTTCTTAAAAGAAATACAACAATGAGAGACCGAGGGAAATAATATTAGTATCACATGAGCAGCATGAGTAAACGATATTTGAAAGAAAACACGAAGGTATGACAACAGGAGTATTGTGGAGCCATCACATAGTGAAGAGGGCCTTGATCATGCATGTCAGCTGGTATTTCTTGCAACATTGCACTTCAACCTCAGAAGGATGTCGGCATGCCTCTTGATGAACTTGATATCTCCACCAACAGCCGGTCCCCCTCAAAAGTTATCAGCAAATTTCAGTAAAACAAGCTGAATCAATAGACGGAATGCAATACTAAAAGCAGATTTATCATTTTCAGCTATCCTTAAACATCGATATACAATGGCACATATGCAAGCTTGCAGAGATCTAGAGATGGAATATCTGTATCCTTGAAAAACTCCATACTGATTGGCAGCTTTGAAATATGCACTGAACTTGAGCATGCATGTTTTATGCTAGTTTCAGGAGTCTAGAGACAATTCGGTAGATCCAAATTTAGATGGTAGCACTGCTGAGAAGCCATGTGCGGTCGATGTTATTGCTACCAACTGAAAGAAAAAACATATTACCAGACGCACCCCTAAATAGGATGTGAAATACTGTATTTAAGAACAAACACGCTCAAAGATATTCTTCCGAGCTGGGTAGAAGAGCATCGTGGGGAACCCATCAGGCTGAAATAGGAAGGGGGCGTAGTTCTATATTCTAGCAAGTCCACATGCATGAAATGAACGAAAAAAAGAGCATGTATATCTTCCATGTATAACTTTATGGAAGAAGCTAAACGAAATGCGTTCTTAAAGTGTTCTCCGATATGCATATGGTACTGCAGGCATGCATCTCTAGTAGACTATGAATAAGAGAAGAAAGAATCTCCATGCACATATATATAATATCTATATATGTGCATTGATTAGAAACGGAAAAAACTACAAAATAAAGATGTGAACAGATCAAGCAAAGGAAATGTATTCGAAGCAGATCAAGCAAAGGGAATCTATATAGGTGCTTCAAATCTATATTCTGGAACCTTTATACGGGAAAGAAGAAGGATATAACCTCGAGGTTCTTCATTCCTCCTCATCTGGGCAGACGTCATCATCACGAGTGTCTTTCCGAAATAGAAAAAAGTACATGTCCATCAATACATGCATGGTGAGATGAGAAAACACAAATTATTCGAGAAAACAGTCAAACCAACAAATATATGCACTAAGGCTTTATGAACAAAACCTGTTAAGCCCTAAATACGCATAACCATCATATGTTATGTATACAACCTAGGCGTGGAAACAAAGTAAGGTTAGGCATAGAAAAAGGTTAATGATTTCAATATTTACTTTTCTTTAACTAACCTAGAATGACACCTTTGCGACGTTTTTATCAACTACAAATTAAATCTAAGCTATTAACTTTTGTGCATATATGAAAGGTCTCAAACCGTCAAAAGATGATAGAAAGCCCTATAAACAAAGTTCAGTTCTTTCTATGCCTCAACTCAAATTCTAATAGTAGCAGCTTAGTAACCTATAATAATTTTGAGCAAATCAAATTTTCATAGACCTATGCATTCTACTCTCACATGCATTCTACTCTCACATGCATTCTATGGTTTAATTTGGGAAAATGTGTGTTACTCGAAAACTTCGAAAACAATGTGACCAACCTATGTAAAGAAGTGTCAGACACCGCTATGCCGCCTCAACCTGTTGACTCCGTACTGACAGAAGGCCACTGACATAGATGCAGTCAACAATTAATTTTGTCGTCGCAAAAAAGACAAACATACTATCTATATATGTACATTGATTAGAAACAGGGAAAACTATAAATAAAGATGTGAGGATCAAGCAAAGGAAATTTATTCGGAGAGAGAGGATAGCAGGGAAATCAGACTTCTAAGAAAACTAAGAGAGGATAGCAGGGAAAGCAGACTTCTAAGAATACTAAAGTAGATTCCAACCAAGGTCATCTGGACTGTCAAGTTCTAAACATGCCCCTTCTCTCCACGATATCTGCAGGACACCAATTAACACAACCATACTTAGTACAGAAAAGAAAACACTGATAAGAACAGAACATAGATGAAGAATATGTGTGTATTTTTTCCTAAGAGTAAAAGCCATCGCATCCCTCAAAAAATACAAATATTTTTGATATATTGATAAAGTTGAACCGCAGTTTCCTTTTAATGGCCAAATCAACTTTGAAAAGTAGAACACTTGTATTTCGAATTGAAACATGAATAGACACCAGGTTTTGCCTCATATGTTACTGATTGTTAAATGTCTCATTGCACTGTGTGTTAAACATTGAATGAATGCAACCTCCAAAACTGGGACCATACTTAACTCAATAATACGGTGCCAAGTTTATAAGATATACATGCAAAGTAGAGGAAGCAAAGGCATTTTTTCACAAACAGAGAGTAGCCGGGAAAGCAAAACTGATTGTAGATTCCAGCAACCTCCTCATTGGATAAAGTATCAGCATGGTCATTAACACTTGCCACTCAAAGCAAACCCAGATGAAACACCCAACTGCAGCAAAGAGAAATTCAGGAAGTAAATATATGTGCAAGGCTATGTATCATGCATCCGGCAAGTTTTAGTATCATGATTTGCCTAATTGGAGAGTAACCAATTCAAATACAAAGAGATTCACATAAACAAAGAAAGGCATAACGAGGTAACCTGTATGATGGTGATCATTGTAGCTAGAAAACGGATACACCAGGCCTTTCTCCTATAGCAACCTGGAAAAATATAGGCACAAAGAGGCATGAATGGCGGAAAATAAATTCAAGAAAGAGGAAAACCATCTTACTGCAACTCAAACACCTAGGAAAAATACCAATACAGACAGAGGTGACAAAGCATACTTGGTGAAACCACACTGATTAATACAGAGGCAACCCAATTTCTTGGAGTTCGCCACTATATAACATTCAGATTATTCGGAGGCCAACTATCAAAATGTATACATCGCATAAAAATGACATACAGACTGCAAAAATTTCTAACGGACATATACCAGTTATTCTTTGAATGTGGTTCTTCATGTACAGCGAACTGAAGAAAATGTTACACGTATTAGTTGTAGGACAGTAACTACTGAATAAAATGATGAACCTAACTACAGAGCATATTTTCACCTAATATTAATATTAAACTACATTTATATCTCATTTATCATGTGAGCATGTATATTAGCTTGGTTAAACTTCAAGCCACTCATAGTAACCCTTCCACCATATCCTGACAACACACCATTATATATAGTAACGTTACGCATGAGATTTGGTTGTAATGGTACAAATAGAAGAATGGACAATAGCATAATATATACATTATAAAGCAATATGAGTGACTGTAATTGGCCTAGTTGCTTTGGCATCAGTTTGGGAGGGCATTGTGAGGTGGCCTTATATACCCTATATGCCCCCGACACGAAATCTGTAGATGTGAGTACATTGCAATGAGATGTGGTTTCTAGGGGAAACCCAAAATAAGCCAACAAAGAACATGTGAAACCCAAAATAAGGAAGATAATAGTTGTTCATCAGGAAATAAGCCAACACAGAACATGTGAAACCCAAAATAAGGAAGAAAATAGTTGTTCCTAGGGGAAACGAATAACTGAATGTAATAAAAAATCACTTACATTTTTAGAATGTGATGAGATTAGAAAAAAACCGCCCTGCTGACCTACAGTGAAAAGCATGGTATATCTGAAATGCATGAAAATAATGAAACATGTGATGATATAGCAAGTAATTTAACTGGGAAAAAACTCTAACTTGCAGTGTGGTTCAAAACATAAAGTTCAAACCTTTACCTACTCGAAGAACAAGATTTCACCCCAATATTCCACTTAAAACGCTTGATTGATTCAAATAAAAAGTGAAATAGTGAGCAGCTAGCACAATCAGCACCTAGAAAAGAAATACATGGAAACAATCTGGACTGAATAAGACCTAGAGTAACCAAGGGCACCAGAACCTTTCCGAGGTGAGGACAAACGCCTAGTGTACTTTTCAGAACCTATGAACAAAAAGGAGAAAATTCTCATCATACATGCTCAACTAATATGTGAAATAAAAACATATTGCAGTGATAATGATAATTCAAATACTAACCTGATCAAGGTCCATTTGAATTCCAGTGCAAAAACTTCCTCTTCAGGTCCTGAAACAAAGCATTCACAATTGAAAATGGACAAAAAGAAATCTAGAAGAAATTCTTGAGGTAGAGCATATGACAAAAAGAATGAGAGTTTAATTAAACAACAAAAACACATCATATACTCTAACATTCAGATCCCACTTTAACAAATAATAGAGAGCGTAGCCCATCAGGAAACCTATATGCTATCCTTTTATAAGCATTGAATCTTCCCTAAAAGATAATTATAAAGAAATCTCTTGAGTAAAAGGAAGTACACACTGGAATGGGATTGTGCAAATGATTGTACCTTAAAACATGATAGTGCCCTTAGCTTTTCCGTGCTCTGTGATTCTGTCACTTACAGTTTGAACCTCATTACCCAATTAAACCTAATTAAAAGGTATGTCAAGAATGATAATAAGAATTTCATGGTGCAGATATGAAATTTCATATTAACTTGCTGAAAAGTGAAACCTGGCCTAAACATATATCAAATTAGTAGATGAATCTGAAATAATAAATAAACTAACCAACATTAAACGGAAAAAAGAAGGACGAGGCTGAAAACTTAGCCTCCCTGCACCCAACCTGACCAACCTAACCAACTATTGAACATCTATTTTCTCACATTATCAAGGCGGATAATTTCCATAATTTTTTAATCTTCCTTATGCAATATAATTTACCTGTCTTACATCGCTTTGAGTTACTACCCGTCGGAGCTCTCCTTAGCACCGATCTTGACTGTTTTTTTTTTTTACCGCGTGGTATAAAAAGGCACTCCAGAGTGGAAACCTTAGCCGCCAATTCCGTTATGCGCATCTCCTCCCCAATCCCCTCTCTTGCTCGACCGCCACAGCCCTCCCTGTTGCTTCTCATCCCCCTAACACGGCAGCATCAAATATGTGACAGCAGAAAAGTTCACATAACAGATTAACCATGGAAAATGTATAACCTAGCACAACGTGGGAAAACTACACAAAATAGGCACATGTAGCTAAGAGTGTTCTTGCCTGCAATAGGAGATATCACATTGATGCTCTATAAGAAGAATCAACACCAAGCTGCTAATGGTCAGGTTAAATCTTGCCATCTATGTAGAAAACCCCCTGATAGATTCAAATACATCTGTAAATCGCAATCTGTATATTCAATCAACAAACACAATTTCAAAACTCAATGAATTAAAAAAATGACTATTGAGCAAGTCATCTTTAGCTCCAGGTAAATTTCACAAATATAAACATTACATGTATTAATCTTCCGCTATAACCTGCTAGGATTTTTGATCGAACACCTTGTAGTTAAAGATGAAACAAAATCTGAATATACAAATATGAAAAGCATGAGTGAGACAGATGGCTACCTATGAGAGAGCAATTGAGAAATTGATAGGAGAGGTGGAAAGATTGGGATCCCCTTCCAGCCTATACGAAGATTGGCACCGGAGCCGTGAGGAGAGAGAGGAGGTGGAGCACATCCTCCTCCTTCATGGACGCTGCGCTGACTCCAAATTGCCCTACTGGTTTTTCCTCAGCCACTCGAGGAATAAGGACATCAAAATACACCCACACACACGTACAAGCAAGGAAGAGGAGACAAACCTGTAGGGCGGCCTCCCCTGATTTGCTGGCATTGAGGAGCCCTCTCAGCGGCGTCGGCGCCGAAGAACATAACGGCGGCGGCGGCGCGACGGAGGATGCCTGTCTCTTTGGCGATGCGTGGCGGTTGCTTGGGCTTGGCTAGAGTCGAAGAGATGGAGCTCGACCAGCCGCTGAACAGGACGAAGACGAGCCGGAGACGGAGTGAGCTGTGCCTGAGGTCGCGCGCGAAGAAGAGGACGGAGAGGAGGAGCTGCGGCGTGGCCAACGCTCCGCCGGCTGCGCCGTTTCCGTGGAGGAGATTGGAGGGTGCGCCGGGAGAGAGGAGATCGAGGAGTGGAGTGGAAGGCGGCGCTAGGGTTTCACATGCGGGCACTGGGGAAAGTTGGGTCGCGACTCGCGATGCTTTTTCCCTTGGAGATATTTCTTTCCTTGCCAACCATACTGCAACACGTGGACCAAACAGAAGAGACCGAGCGAGGCCAATGCCCAATCCTTCCACGCGACGTGCCTATCGTGGATACAGCCGGAGTGCTCCATGGGGGTGAGGCAATTATACCTTTAGATACTCTTCGTGGTAGCCTATCTCTGGTTCCCTTTCTGGTCCTACAATAGCATGTGTATTCGAGAAAGATGTGTTCATTCAACAAAGAAGCTGAAAGTAGTTATCTAAATAGAAATAGTATAAGTATCTGACCTACTAAAATACTATTTTAGTAGTGCAGAACACTGGATAATATTAGCATAGTAAAGAATATAAATTGCAGAATATTGAATAACATTAGGAGAGTAAATGATATAAATGAGTATCTAACTTTGTGTACTTTTGATTGGAGAATTTGGTTCTCCATCATGCCAGTGGGTTACAAGGATGCAGTTCTAGTACCAGACCAAAAACGGCCAACACTTTTGCCACCTGATTTTCTACCTTCTAAGAAGTATGGCAACCCAACGCTTTGGAGATTTCACAACACTATTTTTTGTGCAATTAACAAGATTCAGGTTTAAATGAGTAGTAACATGAATGTATATCATATATAGGTGTTAATGCAGTTCAAAATTAACAAAGCAAGAAGCTAGCTTAGGGGATATCACATGAAGATCCTATACCTCTTTTAGCAAATAGTCTGCAACAATCTTTTTCACTCTCTCTTCAAACTCCTTAGTCCTTCGTATCCGAGTAAGATGTGTCCACTCTACAAAGAAATTGAAACTAGTTATCTAAATCAAATCAATAGAAAATCCGGCGGTCAAAGCGGTGCCGGCGTTGCTCAGGAATCCATGATGAAAAAATCCAAATCTCCACCGTGGAAGGCTGCATAGGATTTGGAGCGGACTGGCCAATTTGCCCCACCTCATCTGCTCAGTTTCTTTCATGGCATTCATGGGCGTGACTGCGTGAGTGCGTGAGGCGGCGGGGGTTGCGGAGGAGGAGCTCGGGCGTAGGCAGGACCAGCTCGACGTCGACCTCTCCCGCAAGCGACCAGATGGACATCTTCTTTGGGCCCGCCTCCAGTCCTCGCGGGCCAAATTCCAGGCCCCTCTCCGGCTCCCCGATTCCCCGTCTGTGCAGCGTTGGAGGCGTCGAGACGGGGCCTCGCAGCCCTATCTGGCCGCGTTCGATTTTCTCGCACCGGCGGCAATTCAGCGGCCAGGGGTGTGGCCTCTGTCGGCTGCGACGACACGTTGTTATGGTTCCGGGGAGAATGGCAGCATGGAGGAGGACCTCGGCACGTCCTGTTCTCCCTCCAAGGCAGCGCGAATATGGGTGGAGCCAATGGTGGCCGGTGCTCCTTTCCGATGTATCTACGACTCCGATGCATCGCTCCTCTCCCACCACCACCGGTCTGTGCGCCACTGCAGCGGCTGCCCCTCACCTCCTTTCCTCTTCATCACCTCTCCCCCTGCAAAATTTGGTCTAATCCATCCATAATCCAAATAAAGCGGAAATCCCCTCTATAGTCGACCACCAGGTACTGCGCCGACTTTGCTGCTGCCTGCCTCCTCTCTTCCTCCTCCTAGGAGACGCTCCTCCTCGCCCCTTTTCTCCTCCAACTCCCATCTATGGAGAAGCCAAAAAAAACTCCCGCTTCAATTTCTAAATACCCCAAACCGAATCCAAAGTATTTTTTAATTTGTTTTTTACAGTGCAGTCCTTAAAGGATTTAATCAACAGTTTCAGATCTGAGCGGCTGAAATTCTCTGGTTTTTGTACTGAAGTTATGCCTACAATGTTGCTGCATTTTTTTTTTTTGCAGGTTCTCTTCCTCTAGACTGATGTGCTGCTAGGTTATTTTGCCAGCATGTGGTTGTTGCGTTCGTACACTGATGGACAAGGAGCTCATAATATATACTCCCATTAGCTGTTGTATTTTGATAATAGAGTATGCCTTCCCATGCTGTATACACACATAATTTGGATTCAACGTAATTTGGCACGTTTTATCCTATGACATCGAAAGCTTTAGATGTTCTCTATTCTTTGTTAGTTCTAATATTTTGGTAGAATATGTTTTTAGCAGTCCTTACTAACCCCAGAAAATACCTGATTTTGTAACATCCACGTATTCAGAATGCATATTCTTAGAAACCTATGTCATGCCCTTCCTTGACTGTTGGAACTTGGAAAGTTAATTATGTTCTTTTTCCTACCACCAAGTTACGGCCATTGGCACATTACATCGTGGTTCCTATTTTAGACAACCAAGATAATCTTACTTGCATCATTTAGACTTGTTAAAAAAAAGAAGAGATGATGTATTTTGTTTTGCTTTCAATTTTTCATTTGTATGCTTACGATATTAAACCAAAGTACGTGTTACAGGGATATGACCGGCTTTAGTGAAATCTTTTTTTTTCATCTACCATGTCTACAACTAATGACTGACCTCTAGATTTGCTCACAACATTACAGGGTCGTTGGATGCACACGGCAAAGACCATCTGACGTGGCGCCGTCTGTTAAGTGGAGATTCCGTCAAATGTATTCTTGCCGTGCTCCTGTGTGGGAGGCACACGCCAAAGGCTTTGCCGTGTGCCGCCTTTGCCGAGCCGTTTTTCGCCGTGTGAACTTTGCCGTGTTCCGCCGCGGCAGCCCTCGGTGTAGCAACCTCTACGCCGACGGTATGTCTACGCCGATGGTCGGCGTTCCGAGCTGCCCCGGCAAGGCCGTAGCCGTCGGCGTCTCCGACCATTCCTGTAGTGTTTCCAAATTAATACATTGATTGGTCATATTGTTTACAGTGAACTTTGGTTCTTTTCCTTGGTCCAATTGTGTTGTGCTTGCTTAGCTGATCACAGTTATGCAAAACTAGGCCAAACATAGTTTGCAAATAGTGTGTTTGAACCTGACACAATTTTCAGAGGATATGCCTTCGGGTCTTCCAGTTCCGTTTTCTCAAATTACAAGCAAGATTCATTGAGCTACTGCATAATTTTCAAGTAACGATGATGAAGTGGGGAAGCAATACATACCAGGTTCAGGCAACAGCCGAAAAGAAAAAAAAGAAGTAATTGTTTTATGCATACCACATATCTAAAAAGTTTGCATACTCGCATATTTTACTTCCTGTGGATAAATGGACTTGGTACTTATTTATTATGAGCATGTAGTTAAAGTAATTGAGCATTTGATAGAAAAAAGAAATTGATTATTAAGGTCTAACAAGACGTAAGTTAAATCATGGCTTACTAACTTTTTGCACAATTGTTTTGGAGCGTAGAGGCATTGTTCTGAAATAAGTATCTTAATGGTACACATGACCATTGTTTTAGCATACTGTAGCATTAATCAAATTACATTATTATGTTATATGATGATACAAGAATAGTGTTGTAGGCCTTTTTTGGTAACATTCCAGTGGAAAATTTCATGTTTAATGGATTTCTCCAAGCTGTGAATAGATTTCTCCAAGCTGTTGCTCCGAACGGGGGAGAGGAACCTGAAGTTGATTTGCTTAGATCGTTGCCTGGGGAAGATCCAATTCTTAGAAGGAAGAAAGTAGGTTTGCAACGTCAGTTTCCTACCTTCATGAAGTATACATGACCTAGCAGTTTAACCTAAACAAGATTTTGATTGGCATTCTTTAGCATGACAAGATTGGAATTGTGCTACCATTTGCCTAAACAAACTTCGTTATTATTGTGATGTGCGTGCTATACATTTGCAAAAACTGCATAGGTAGTTTTCAGTTATCTACTATTTTTAAGTGCATACATGGAGTGCGATTTCGCACAGTTGCAGTGGCATGTTTGCCTGTACATAAGGGCAGTTTTTGCAAGGCTGCATAGATTAAACATTTTTGCTTGGTAATATCCCCACTCTAATTCCCCCATTGACTTTCGCCTTTGATCAGGTAAAACGCATAACAGCTGCAGAATCAGCTGGGTGGTCTATAGTAAAATAGCTACCAATGGAGCTAAGCAATTTCCTTTGCAACAGAAACCGTGTCTCCAAGTGCCTCCTATCCCGAAGACCCACCTATAAAATTTTGTGTCAGCTATTATGTTAATATATGTTATCCACCTATCTGTCCTTATGTAAGGAAATTTCTGCCATGAAGCGTCATGAAGCGTCCATGCACTTCTGTACTGTTACGCTCTCTCTGTGATTGCGGCAGCTCACCCTGCAAAATAGTGATGTACTTAGCTCTGAATATATCCACACGCTACACTTAGCCACATGCTCACTCTAGATTCACTAGTGGAAAATGGGGCATCCATCTAAGCCATTGGTACTGGTTCCCTTACGAACCGGTACCAATGGGGTTATTTGCACCGGTTTGGGGGCTCAGGCGGGCGAGGAGCTTTGGCACCGGTTCGTGAGGGGCTTTCGTACCGGTTCGTGTTAGGAACCGGTACGAAAGGTCTTCGACCAAAATTCAGACGCGCGGTGGGGCCCGGGCTGGACCTTTGGTACCGGTTCGTAACACGAACCGGTACCAAAGGGTGCCCCCTATATCATCACGTCGCCAGCCCGTCCCTGGCTCTTCTTCATCTTATTTTTCTCTTCTTCCTCCCACACAAATTTTGTTTGCACCTCTCACACTCCAACAAATCTATATTTCTTCTCCACCACTTTAACAAGATTAAGGGCATACATATATCCAAGGGTTAGCAATATCATCCTTTCTTCCGGCGTTCCTAATTTAGCACATTTCTTTGGTAGTTTTAACTCGTACTATTTTTCTAGTGCTAGCAAGGTGTTCGATGAAATGCCTAAGTTATAGATTTTACTTTTTTATACGCAATCTGAGCTGAAATTATGGTATATTTTGTAGGTTTTAATTAGTATCATCCCCGTCCTCACCGCCGTCGATCGCCAGCGTCGTCCCCTAGCCGGCACCATACAACCTCGGCGAGCCTCTTCTTTTTATAAAAAAAACTTAGTTTTATGTGATGAACTTGAATATTAATTAAGTTGGTCACTCATATATCCACAATGTTGTGTAATTAATGATTTTTGATATACATATAAAATGTCGACAATGGATGTACGGTGACCGGTGCCATCCAGACTTCATTAATGGCATGCATTATTTTCTCAACGTGGCTGAGGCAAACAGGCAGTCGAATGGTTTCATCTATTGTCCATGTAGTTCCTGTAAGAATATGACGGATTACTCTACCTCAAAGATCATTCACGTCCACCTGCTGGAGAACGGTTTCATGCCCAGCTATAATTGTTGGATCAAGCACGGAGAAAGAGGGGTTATATTGGAAGACAACGAAGAAGAAGAGGATAGTGACAACTATCCTATGTTCACTGAAGACGGTGATAGTAGAATGGGGGAAGACGAAGCTGAAGAAGAGCCCATTTTTTATGAGCCAATTTTTGATGACCCTGATGGCGTGTAACTCACACGTTCGTTGGGAACCCCAAGAGAAAGGTATGATGCGCACAGTAGCAAGTTTTCCCTCAGAAAGAAACCAAGGTTTAATCGAACCAGTAGGAGCCAAGAAGCACGTTGAAGGTTGATGGTGGCGAAATGTGATGCGGCGCAACAACAGGGATTCCGGCGCCAACGTGGAATCTGCACAACAAAACCAAAGTACTTTGTCCCAACGAAACAGTGAGGTTGTCAATCTCACCGGCTTGCTGTAACAAAGGATTAAACGTATTGTGTGGAAGATGATTGTTTGCAAGAAAACAGTAAACAAGTATTGCAGTAGATTGTATGCTATGTAAAGAATAGGACCGGGGTCCATAGTTCACTAGAGGTGTCTCTCCCATAAGATAAAAGCATGTTGGGTGAACAAATTACAGTCGGGCAATTGACAAATAGAGAAAGGCATAACAATGCATATACATGATATGATAAATATAGTGAGATTTAATTGGGCATTACGACAAAGTACATAGACCGCCATCCAAGCTGCATCTATGCCTAAAAAGTCCACCTTCAGGTTATCATCCGAACCCCATTCGGTATTAAGTTGCTAAGCAACGAGACAATTGCATTAAGTATGGTGCGTAATGTAATCGACAACTACATCCTTAGACATAGAATCAATGTTTTATCCCTAGTGGCAACAGCACATCCACAACCTTAGAACTTTCATCACTTGTCCCGCATTTAATGGAGGCATGAACCCACTATCGAGCATAAATACTCCCTCTTGGAGTTAAGAGTACAAACTTAGCCAGAGCCTCTACTAATAACGGAGAGCATGCAAGATCATAAACAACACATAAACAATAGATTGATAATCACCATAATCATAGTACTCTCTATCCATCGGATCCCAACAAACACAACATATAGAATTACATATAGATGATCTTGATCATGTTAGGCAGCTCACAAGATCCAACAATGAAGCACAACAAGGAGAAGACGACCATCTAGCTACTGCTATGGACCCATGGTCCAGGGGTGAACTACTCACTCATCACTCCGGAGGCGATCATGGCGATGAAGAGTCCTCCGGGAGATGAATCCCCTCTCCGGCGGGGTGCCGGAGGCGATCTCCTGAATCCCCGAGATGGGATTCGCGGCGGCGGCGTCTCCGGAAGGTTTTCCGTATCGTGGCTCTCGGTAATGGGGGTTTCGCGACGGAGACTTTAAGTAGGCGGAAGGGCAACGCGGGGGCCACACGAGGTGCCCGGGGGTAGGGCCGCGCGGCCAGGGCTTGGGTCGCGCCGCCCTGTCCCCTGGCTGCCTCGTGGCCCCACTTCGTTATCTCTTCGGTCTTCTGGAAGCTTCGTGCAAAAATAGGACCCTGGGCGAAAGTTTCTTCCAATTCCGAGAATATTTCCTTACTAGGATTTCGAAACCAAAAACAGCGAAAACAACGAACCGGCTCTTCGGCATCTTGTTAATAGGTTAGTTCCGGAAAATGCATAAATATGACATATAATGTGCATAAAACATGTAGGTATCATCAATAAAGTAGCATGGAACATAAGAAATTATCGATACGTTGGAGACGTATCAGCATCCCCAAGCTTAGTTCTGCTCGTCCCGAGCAGGTAAAACGATAACAAAGATAATTTTTGAAGTGACATGCTATCATAATCTTGATCATACTATTTGTAAACATATGTAATGAATGCAGCGATCAAAACAAAGGTAATGACATGAGTAAACAAGTGAATCATATAGCAAAGACTTTTCATGAATAGTACTTCAAGACAAGCATCAATAAGTCTTGCATAAGAGTTAACTCATAAAGCAATAAATCAAAGTAAAGGTGTTGAAGCAACACATAGGAAGATTAAGTTTCAGCGGTTGCTTTCAACTTATAACATGTATATCTCATGGATATTGTCAACATAAAGTAATATAACAAGTGCAATATGCAAGTATGTAGGAATCAATGCACAGTTCACACAAGTGTTTGCTTCTTAAAGTGGAAGGAGATAGGTAAACTGACTCAACAATAAAAGTAAAAGAATGGTCCTTCAAAGAGGAAAGCCTCGATTGTCGTATTTGTGCTAGAGCTTTTATTTTGAAAACATGAAACAATTTTGTCAACGGTAGTAATAAAGCATATGAGTTATGTAAGTTATATCTTACAAGTTGCAAGCATCATGCATTGTATACTAATAGTGCCCGCACCTCGTCCTACTTAGCTTGGACTACCGGATCTTTGCATGCCATGTTTCAACCAAGTGTCACAAAGGGGTACCTCCATGCCGCTTCGTACAAAGGTCTAAGGAGAATGCTCGCATTTTGGATTTCTCGCTTTTGATTATTCTCAACTTAGACATCCATACCGGGACAACATGGACAACGAGATAATGGACTCCTCTTAAATGCATAAGCATGTAGCAATGATTATTGTTCTCATATGAGATTGAGGATATATGTCCAAACTAAAACTTCCACCATGATTCATGGCTTTAGTTAGCGGCCCAATGTTCTTCTCTAACAATTTTGCATGCTCCAACCACTAAAATGATAGATCCTTCAGACAAGACGGACATGCATAGCAACTCACATGATATTCAACAATGGTTGATGGCGTTCCCCAGAAGCGTGGTTATCGCACAACAAGCAACTTAATAAAATATAAAGTGCATAAGTACATATTGAATACTACGATAGTTTTTAAGGCTATTTTGTCCCATGAGCCATATATTGCAAAGGTGAATGATGGAATTTTAAAGGTAGCACTCAAGCAATTTACTTTGGAATGGCGGAGAAATACCATGTAGTAGGTAGGTATGGTGGACACAAATGGCATAGTAGTTGGCTCAAGGATTTTGGATGCATGAGAAGTATTCCCTCTCGATACAAGGTTTAGGCTAGCAAGGTTATTTGAAGCAAACTGAAGGATGAACAAGTGCAGCAAAACTCACATAAAAGACATATTGTAAACATTATAAGACTCTACACCGTCTTCCTTGTTGTTCAAAACTCAATACTAGATATTATCTAGACCTTAGAGAGACCAAATATGCAAATCAAATTTTAGCAAGCTCTATGTATTTCTTCATTAATGGGTGCAAAGCATATGATGCAAGAGCTTAAACATGAGCACAACAATTGTCAAGTATCACATTATCCAAGACATTTTAGAATTACTACATGTAGCATTTTCCAATTCCAACCATATAACAATTTAACGAAGAAGAAACTTCGCCTTGAACATTATGAGTAAAGCCTAAGGACATATTTGTCCATATGCAACAGCGGAGCGTGTCTCTCTCCCACAAAGTGAATGCTAGGATCCATTTTATTCAAACAAAAACAAAAACAAAAACAAACCGACGCTCCAAGTAAAGAACACCGAGATGTGATTGAATAAAAATATAGTTTCAGGGGAGGAACCTGATGATGTTGTCGATGAAGAAAGGGATGCCTTGGGCATCCCCAAGCTTAGACGCTTGAGTCTTCTTAAAATATGCAGGGGTGAACCACGGGGTCATCCCCAAGCTTAGAGCTTTCACTCCTCCTGATCATAGTATATCATACTCCTCTCTTGACCCTTGAAAACTTCCTTCACACCAAACTTCAAGCAAACTCATTAGAGGGTTAGTGCACAATTAATAATTCACACATTCAGAGGTGACACAATCATTATTTTCACTTCTGGACATTGCATAATGCTACTGGACATTAATGGATCAAAGAAATAAATCCAACATAGCAAAAGAGGCAATGCGAAATAAAAGGTAGAATCTGTCAAAAACAGAACAGTCCGTAAAAACGAATTTAAAGCTGGCACCAGACTTGCTCAAATGGAAAAACTCAAAACTAATGAAAGTTGCGTACATATCTGAGGATCACGCTCGTAAATTGGCAGATTTTTTCGAATTTTCTACAGGGGCCTGTGCCCAGATTCGTGACAGACAGAAATGCTGTTTATGCGCAGCGATCCCAAATATAACATCAACTTTGACATAGAAACTTTACTTGGCACAAAAACATGATAAGGAGAGGTTGCTACAGTAGTAAACAACTTCCAAGACTCAACAAAACAAAAAATTGCTGTAGTAAAAACATGGGTTGTCTCCCATAAGCGCTTTTCTTTAACGCCTTTCAGCTAGGCGCAGAAAGTGCAAATCAAGTAACATCAAGAGTAGAAGCATCAACATCATTACCTTCAGAGTTGGGAGCTTTCTCAACAATGCATTGTATCTGGTCTATATAAGTAACTCCTCTCTCATTACTCCTAGGCTTACTATTCTCATCAAACAAATTTTCAGGAACAAGCCAAGCATAATTATTTTCCAAAGCTTCATGCATCCCTAGTAGCTTACTAGGTATTGGCGCTTTAATTTCCCTACCATCATTAACATTACTAGTATACTTAATTCTATCCATATCCATCTTTTCAAGTATTTGTTTAAAATCAGGAAAGAAACCAAGCCTCTTATGCTTGATAAAAACTTTTCTAGCTTCTTTAGCTATATCTTCAAATTCTCTAGCAAGGACTTTTAAAACAAAATTTCTCTTTTCTCCCATCTCTATATCCGTAAGTGTAAGAAACATATGTTGTATTATAGGATTGAGATTAACAAATCTAGTTTCCAACATGTGTATTAAACAGGCAGCAGCACTTTCATAAGTAGGGGCAGTTTTTAATAATGGTATATCTTTAAAATCTTCATCCATACTAACATAGGTGAAAATTCTTCTATATTATCTCTTCCAATGATACACCCTCGTCCTACCGGTATCTCTTCCACAGTAAACTTAGGATTAAGCATGATGAAATAAGCAAAAAGTAAACTAGGCAAATAAAGTAAATGCAAGTAACTAATTTTTTTGTGTTTTCGATATAGAGAGCAAGACAGTAAATAAAGTAAAACTAGCAACTAATTTTTTGTGTTTTGATTTAGTGCAGCAAACAAAGTAGTAAATAAAATAAAGCAAGACAAAAACAAAGTAAAGAGATTGAGAAGTGGAGACTCCCCTTGCAGCGTGTCTTGATCTCCCCGGCAACGGCGCCAGAAAAAGAGCTTGATGGCGTGTAATTCACACGTTCGTTGGGAACCCCAAGAGGAAGGTATGATGCGCACAGTAGCAAGTTTTCCCTCGTAAAGAAACCAAGGTTTAATCGAACCAAGTAGGAGCCAAGAAGCACGTTGAAGGTTGATGGTGGCGAAATGTGATGCGGCGCAACAACGGGGATTCCGGCGCCAACGTGGAATCTGCACAACAAAACCAAAGTACTTTGTCCCAACGAAACGAGTGAGGTTGTCAATCTCACCGGCTTGCTGTAACAAAGGATTAAACGTATTGTGTGGAAGATGATTGTTTGCAAGAAAACAAGTAAACAAGTATTGCAAGTAGATTGTATGCTATGTAAAGAATAGGACCGGGGTCCATAGTTCACTAGAGGTGTCTCTCCCATAAGATAAAAGCATGTTGGGTGAACAAATTACAGTCGGGCAATTGACAAATAGAGAAAGGCATAACAATGCATATACATGATATGATAAATATAGTGAGATTTAATTGGGCATTACGACAAAGTACATAGACCGCCATCCAACTGCATCTATGCCTAAAAAGTCCACCTTCAGAGTTATCATCCGAACCCCATTCAGTATTAAGTTGCTAAGCAACAGACAATTGCATTAAGTATGGTGCGTAATGTAATCGACAACTACATCCTTAGACATAGAATCAATGTTTTATCCCTAGTGGCAACAAGACATCCACAACCTTAGAACTTTCCGTCACTCGTCCCAGCATTTAATGGAGGCATGAACCCACTATCGAGCATAAATACTCCCTCTTGGAGTTAAGAGTACAAACTTGGCCAGAGCCTCTACTAATAACGGAGAGCATGCAAGATCATAAACAACACATAAACAATAGATTGATAATCACCATAATCATAGTACTCTCTATCCATCGGATCCCGACAAACACAACATATAGAATTACATATAGATGATCTTGATCATGTTAGGCAGCTCACAAGATCCAACAATGAAGCACAACAAGGAGAAGACGACCATCTAGCTACCGCTATGGACCCATGGTCCAGGGGTGAACTACTCACTCATCACTCCGGAGGCGATCATGGCGATGAAGAGTCCTCCGGGAGATGAATCCCCTCTCCGGCAGGGTGCCGGAGGCGATCTCCTGAATCCCCCGAGATGGGATTCGCGGCGGCGGCGTCTCCGGAAGGTTTTCCGTATCGTGGCTCTCGGTACCGGGGGTTTCGCGACGAGAGACTTTAAGTAGGCGGAAGGGCAACGCGGGGGCCACACGAGGTGCCCGGGGGTAGGGCCGCGCGGCCGGGGCTTGGGCCGCGCCGCCCTGTCCCCCGGCTGCCTCGTGGCCCCACTTCGTTATCTCTTCGGTCTTCCGGAAGCTTCGTGCAAAAATAGGACCCCGGGCGAAAGTTTCGTCCAATTCCGAGAATATTTCCTTACTAGGATTTCGAAACCAAAAACAGCGAAAACGACAGAATCGGCTCTTCGGCATCTTGTTAATAGGTTAGTTCCGTAAAATGCATAAATATGACATATAATGTGCATAAAACAAGTAGGTATCATCAATAAAGTAGCATGGAACATAAGAAATTATCGATACGTTGGAGACGTATCAGACCCCGATAACGATTTGGGTCGGGCCATTCTTGATGCGAAGATAAGCTGCGGAAGTGAAAAGGAGAGGTTGAAGTTGGAGAAAATGTTAGAGGATCACAAGACACTGTTGTACCCAAATTGCGAAGATGGCCGGAAAAAGTTGGGTACCACGCTGGAATTGTCTGTAATGGAAGGCGAGAGAATGTTACTTCGACAAGGGATTTGAAAAGTTGCTGAAAATAATAAAGAAGATGCTTCCGAGGGAGAACATATTGCCCTCTAGTACGTACGAAGCAAAGAAGGTTGTCTCGCCCTCTAGGATTAGAGGTGCGAGAAGATACATGCATGCATCAATGACTGCATCCTCTACCGCGGGGAGTACGAGAATTTGAATGCATGCCCGGTATGTAGTGCATTGAGATATAAGATCAGGCGAGATGACCCTGGCAATGTTGAGGGCGAGTCCACCCCCAGGAAGAGGGTTCCTGCGAAGGTGATGTGGTATGCTCCTATAATACCACTGTTGAAACGTTTATTCCAAAACAAAGAGCATGCCAAGTTGTTGCGATGGCACAAAGAGGACCGTAAGAAAGATGTGATGCTGAGACACCCCGCTGACAGGTCGCAGTGGAGAAAAATCGACAGAGAGTTCAAGTCATTTTTAGATGACGCAAGGAACTTAAGATTTGGTCTAAGTACAGATGGCTTTAATCCTTTCGGTGAGCAGAGCTCCAGCCATAGCACCTGGCTAGTGACTCTATGTATCTATAACCTTCCTCCTTGGTTGTGCATGAAGCGGAAGTTCATTATGATGCCAGTGCTCATCCAGGGCCCGAGGCAACCCGGAAACGACATTGATGTGTACCTGAGGCCATTGGTTGAAGAACTTTTACAGTTGTGGCGTGACGAAGGTGTACATGTGTGGGATGAGCATGAACAAAAGGAATTTAACCTACGGGCGTTGTTGTTTGTAACCATCAATGATTGGTCTGCTCTTGGTAACATTTCAGGGCAGTCAAACAAGGGATACAATGCATGCACACACTGTTTAGATGAGACTGACAGTAAATATTTGGGAAACAAGAATGTGTACCTGGGGCATCGTCGATTTCTTCCAAAACAACATCACGTAAGAAAGAGAGGAAAGCATTTCGGAGGTGAGGCGGATAATCGAACGAAGCCTACCCGCCCTCATCGGGGAAGTTATATATGATATGATCAAGGATTTAAGAGTGATCTTTGGAAAGGGTCCTGGCGGACAATCTGTTCCGCATGATGTTGACGGACACGTACCCATGTGGAAGAAGAAGTCGATATTTTGGGAGCTACCCTACTGGAAATTCCTAGAGGTTCACTCTGCAATCGACGTGATGCACGTGACGAAAAATCTTTGCGTGAACCTCGCTAAACTTCTTGGGCGTGTATGGGAAGACAAAAGATACACCGGATGCACGAGCAGGACCAGACAAAGTATCCACGAAGGAAACAACTTGAATCCGAGAGAAGTTTCAAGGTCCCGCCAGCCTACGCTCTTACCAAAGAAGAGAAGGAGATCTTTTTTGAAGTCCTGAGTAGCATCAAGGTCCCGTCTGGCTTCTCGTCGAATATAAAGGAATAATAAACATGTCTGAGAAAAAGTTTCAAAACCTAAAGTCTCATGACTGCCACGTGATTATGACACAACTACTTCTGGTTGCATTGAGGGGGCTTCTGCCGGAAAATGTTCGAGTACCCATTGTGAAGCTATGTGCGTTCCTCAATGCAATTTCTCAGAAGGTGATCAATCCACTTACTCTACAAAATTTACAGAAGGATGTGGTCCAATTTCTAGTCGGCTTCAAGTTGGTGTTCCCACCATCCCTCTTCAATATTATGACACATCTCCTAGTTCACCTGGTCGAAGAGATTGGCGTTCTCGGTCCTGTATTTCTACACAACATGTTCCCCTTTGAGAGATTCATGGGAGTCTTAAAGAAGTACATTCATAACCGTGCTAGGCCATAAGGAAGCATCTTCAAGGGCTATGGAACAGAGGAGGTCATTGAGTTTTGTGTTGACTTTATTCCTCGCCTTAAGCCGATCGGTGTTCCTGAATCGCGCTATGAGGGGAGACTGCGTGGAAAAGACACGCTAGGAAATAAAGCAATAATGTGTATGGACGGACATTCTTTCACTCAAGCACACTACACAGTTCTACATAATTCCATCTTGGTGGCTCCGTACAAAGAGGAACACAAGGATATCTTACGCTCTAAATACCCGGAGGAACGTGAAGATTGGATTGATGGAGAACACATGAAGACTTTCGGCGGTTGGTTGCAAACACGTCTCATTAATGCCACTGATGACTGATACGTCTCCAACGTATCGATAATTTCTTATGTTCCATGCTACTTTATTGATGATACCTACATGTTTTATGCACATTATATGTCGTATTTACGCATTTTCTGGAACTAACCTATTAACAAGATGCCGAAGAGCCGCTTCTCGTTTTCTGCTGTTTTTGGTTTCAGAAATCCTAGTAAGGAAATATTCTCGGAATTGGACGAAATCAACGCCCAGGGTCCTATTTTTGCACGAAGCTTCCAGAAGACCGAAGGGATAACGAAGTGGGGCGACGAGGCACCGCCACCATAGGGCCGCGCGGCCAGAGGGGGTCCCGCGCCGCCCTATGGTGTGGGCCCCTCGTCAGCCCTCCTGACCTACCCTTTCGCCTACTTAAAGCCTCCGTCGCGAAAACCCTAGTACCGAGAGCCACGATACGGAAAACCTTCCAGAGACGCCGCCGCCGCGAATCCCATCTCGGGGGATTCAGGAGATCGCCTGCGGCACCCTGCCGGAGAGGGGATTCATCTCCCGGAGGACTCTACACCGCCATGGTCGCCTCCGGAGTGATGAGTGAGTAGTTCACCCCTGGACTATGGGTCCATAGCAGTAGCTAGATGGTCGTCTTCTCCTAATTGTGCTTCATTGTTGGATCTTGTGAGCTGCCTAACATGATCAAGATCATCTATCTATAATACTATATGTTGTGTTTGTCGGGATCCGATGGATAGAGAATACTATGTTATGGTGATTATCAATCTATTGTTTATGTGTTGTTTATGATCTTGCATGCTCTCCGTTATTAGTAGAGGCTCTGGCCAAGTTTTTGCTCTTAACTCCAAGAGGGAGTATTTATGCTCGATAGTGGGTTCATGCCTTCATTGACACTCGGGACGAGTGACGGAAAGTTCTAAGGTTGTGATGTCTGTTGCCACTAGGGATAAAACATTGATTCTATGTCTAAGGATGTAGTTGTTGATTACATTACGCACCATACTTAATGCAATTGTCTCGTTGCTTTGCAACTTAATACCGAATGGGGTTCGGATGATAACTCGAAGGTGGACTTTTTAGGCATAGATGCAGTTGGATGGCGGTCTATGTACTTTGTCGTAATGCCCGGATTAAATCTCACTATATTTATCATATCATGTATATGCATTGTTATGCCCTTCTCTATTTGTCAATTGCCCGACTGTAATTTGTTCACCCAACATGCTTTATTTTATGGGAGAGACACCTCTAGTGAACTGTGGACCCCGGTCCTATTCTTTACATCGCATACAATCTACTACAATACTTGTTTTACTGTTTTCTTGCAAACAATCATCTTCCACACAATACGGTTAATCCTTTGTTACAGCAAGCCGGTGAGATTGACAACCTCACTGTTTCGTTGGGACAAAGTACTTGGGTTGTGTTGTGCAGGTTCCACGTTGGCGCCGGAATCCCCGTTGTTGCGCCGCATCACATTTCGCCACCATCAACCTTCAACGTGCTTCTTGGCTCCTACCGGTTCGATTAAACCTTGGTTTCTTTTCGAGGGAAAACTTGCTACCGTGCGCAGCATACCTTCCTCTTGGGGTTCCCAACGAACGTGTGAGTTACACGCCATCAAGCTCTTTTCTGGCGCCGTTGCCGGGGAGATCAAGACACGCTGCAAGGAGAGTCTCCACTTCTCAATCTCTTTACTTTGTTTTTGTCTTGATTTATTTTATTTACTACTTTGTTTGCTGCACCTAAACAAAACACAAAAAAATTAGTTGCTAGCTTTACTTTATTTACTGTCTTGCTCTCTATATCAAAAACACAAAAAAATTAGTTACTTGTCTTTACTTTGTTTGCCTAGTTTACTTCTTGCTTATTGCATCATGTTTCCTTTTAATTTTACCACAAAAAACATACCGGTAGGACGTGGGTCCATAGTTGGGAGAAATAATATAGAAGAATTTTTCAATCATGTTAGTATTACTGAAGATTTTGAAGATAGACACTTGGTAGAACTTGCACCTACCTATGAAATTGCTGCTGCTCGCTTCGGTTCGCATGTTGGAAACTAAATTTGTTAATCTCAATCCTATAATCCAACACATGTTTCTTACACTCGGTGATATGGAAGAAGGGGAAAAGAAAGATTTTGTTCTAGAAACTCTTCTTAGAGAATTTGGGGGATTAGCAAGAGAGGCTAGAAAGATCTTTGCTAAATTTAATATGCTAGGTTCTCATACTAATTTTGTTGGTCTCCTTGAAAAAATGGACATAGATAGAATAAGATACACTAATAATATTAATGATGGTGGGGAGATCAAAGCACCAATACCATGTAAACTCCTAGCTATGAATGATGCACTAGAAAATAACTATGCTTGGCTTGTTCCTGAAAATTTGTTCGATGAGAATAGCAAGCCCAAGACTAATGAAAAGGGAGACGCTAAAACTTATGTATCCAATATACTATGCTTAGTTGAGAAAACTCCCAACACCCCTGGTAATGATGTTGATGCTTCTACTCTCGATAATACTTGATCTGCACTTTCTGCGCCTAGCTGAAAGGCGTTAAAGAAAAGCGCTTATGGGAGACAACCCATGTTTTTACTACAGTACTTTGTTTTATATTTGAGTCTTGGAAGTTGTTTACTACTGTAGCAACCTCTCCTTATCATGTTTTTGTGCCAAGTAAAGTTTCTATGTCAAAGTTGATGTTATATTTGGGATCGATGCGCAGAAACAGCATTGCTGTCTGTCACAAATCTGGGCACAAGTTTCTGTAGAAAATTCGAAAAAATCTGCCAATTTACGAGCGTGATCCTCAGATATGTACGCAACTTTCATTAGTTTTGAGTTTTTCCATTTGAGCAAGTCTGGTGCCATTTTAAAATTCGTCTTTACGGACTGTTCGTTTTTGACAGATTCTGCCTTTTATTTCGCATTGCCTCTTTTGCTATGTTGGATTTATTTCTTTGATCCATTAATGTCCAGTAGCTTTATGCAATGTCCAGAAGTGTAAATAATGATTGTGTCACCTCTGAATGTGGGAATTATTAATTGTGCACTAACCCTCTAATGAGTTTGCTTGAAGTTTGGTGTGAAGGAAGTTTTCAAGGGTCAAGAGAGGAGTATGATATACTATGATCAAGAGGAGTGAAAGCTCTAAGCTTGGGGATGCCCCCGTGGTTCACCCCTGCATATTCTAAGAAGACTCAAGCTGTCTAAGCTTGGGGATGCCCAAGGCATCCCCTTCTTCATCGACAACATCATCAGAGTTCCTCCCCGAAACTATATTTTTATTCAGTCACATCTTGTGTTCTTTACTTGGAGCGTCGGTTTGTTTTTGTTTTTGTTTTTGTTTGAATAAAATGGATCCTGGAATTCACTTTGTGGGAGAGAGACACACTCCGCTGTTGCATATGGACAAATATGTCCTTAGGCTTTACTCATAATGTTCAAGGCGAAGTTTCTTCTTCGTTAAATTGTTATATGGTTGGAATTGGAAAATGCTACATGTAGTAATTCTAAAATGTCTTGGATAATGTGATACTTGGCAATTGTTGTGCTCATGTTTAAGCTCTTGCATCATATGCTTTGACCCATTAATGAAGAAATACATAGAGCTTGCTAAAATTTGATTTACATATTTGGTCTCTCTAAGGTCTAGATAATATCTAGTATTGAGTTTTGAACAACAAGGAAGACGGTGTAGAGTCTTATAATGTTTACAATATGTCTTTTATGTGAGTTTTGCTGCACCGGTTCATCCTTGAGTTTTCTTCAAATAACCTTGCTAGCCTAAACCTTGTATCGAGAGGAAATACTTCTCATGCATCCAAAATCCTTGAGCCAACTACTATGCCATTTGTGTCCACCATACCTACCTACTACATGGTATTTCTCCGCCATTCCAAAGTAAATTGCTTGAGTGCTACCTTTAAAATTCCATCATTTACCTTTGCAATATATAGCTCATGGGACAAAATAGCCTTAAAAACTATCGTAGTATTGAATATGTACTTATGCACTTTATCTTTTATTAAGTTGCTTGTTGTGCGATAACCATGCTTCTGGGAAACGCCATCAACTATTGTTGAATATCATGTGAGTTGCTATGCATGTCCGTCTTGTCTGAAGGATCTATCACCTTAATGATTGGAGCATGCAAATTGTTAGAGAAGAACATTGGGCCGCTAACTAAAGCCATGAATCATGGTTGAAGTTTCAGTTTTGGACATATATCCTCAATCTCATATGAGAATAATAATTGTTGCTACATGCTTATGCATTTAAGAGGAGTCCATTATCTGTTGTCCATGTTGTCCCGGTATGGATGTCTAAGTTGAGAATAATCAAAAGCGAGAAATCCAAAATGCGAGCTTTCTCCTTAGACCTTTGTACAGAGCGGCATGGAGGTACCCCTTTGTGACACTTGGTTGAAACATGGCATTGCAAAGATCCGGTAGTCCAAGCTAAGTAGGACAAGGTGCGGGCACTATTAGTATACTATGCATGAGGCTTGCAACTTGTAAGATATAATTTACATAACTCATATGCTTTATTACTACCGTTGACAAAATTGTTTCATGTTTTCAAAATAAAAGCTCTAGCACAAATACAGCAATCGATGCTTTCCTCTTTGAAGGACCATTCTTTTACTTTTATTATTGAGTCAGTTTACCTATCTCCCTCCACCTTAAGAAGCAAACACTTGTGTGAACTGTGCATTGATTCCTACATATTTGCATATTGCACTTGTTATATTACTTTATGTTGACAATATCCATGAGATATACATGTTATAAGTTGAAAGCAACCGCTGAAACTTAATCTTCCTTTGTGTTGCTTCAATACCTTTACTTTGATTTATTGCTTTATGAGTTAACTCTTATGCAAGACTTATTGATGCTTGTCTTGAAGTACTATTCATGAAAAGTCTTTGCTTTATGATTCACTTGTTTACTCATGTCATTACCATTGTTTTGATCGCTGCATTCATTACATATGTTTACAATTAGTATGATCAAGATTATGATGGCATGTCACTTCAGAAATTATCTTTGTTATCGTTTTACTCGCTCGGGACGAGCGGAACTAAGCTTAGGGATGCCGATACGTCTCCAACGTATCGATAATTTCTTATGTTCCATGCTACTTTATTGATGATACCTACATGTTTTATGCACATTATATGTCGTATTTACGCATTTTCCGGAACTAACCTATTAACAAGATGCCGAAGAGCCAGTTGCTGTTTTCTGCTGTTTTTGGTTTCAGAAATCCTAGTAAGGAAATATTCTCGGAATTGGACGAAATCAACGCCAAGGGTCCTATTTTTGCACGAAGCTTCCAGAAGACCGAAGGGATAACGAAGTGGGGCGACGAGGCGCCGCCACCATAGGGCCGCGCGGCCAGAGGGGGGCCCGCGCCGCCCTATGGTGTGGGCCCCTCGTCAGCCCTCCTGACCTACCCTTTCGCCTACTTAAAGCCTCCGTCGCGAAAACCCCGAGTACCGAGAGCCACGATACGGAAAACTTTCCGCGAGACGCCGCCGCCGCGAATCCCATCTCGGGGGATTCAGGAGATCGCCTCCGGCACCTCGCCGGAGAGGGGATTCATCTCCCGGAGGACTCTACACCGCCATGGTCGCCTCCGGAGTGATGAGTGAGTAGTTCACCCCTGGACTATGGGTCCATAGCAGTAGCTAGATGGTCGTCTTCTCCTAATTGTGCTTCATTGTTGGATCTTGTGAGCTGCCTAACATGATCAAGATCATCTATCTATAATACTATATGTTGTGTTTGTCGGGATCCGATGGATAGAGAATACTATGTTATGGTGATTATCAATCTATTGTTTATGTGTTGTTTATGATCTTGCATGCTCTCCGTTATTAGTAGAGGCTCGGCCAAGTTTTTGCTCTTAACTCCAAGAGGGAGTATTTATGCTCGATAGTGGGTTCATGCCTTCATTGACACCTGGGACGATGACGATGAAAGTTCTAAGGTTGTGATGTGCTGTTGCCACTAGGGATAAAACATTGATTCTATGTCTAAGGATGTAGTTGTTGATTACATTACGCACCATACTTAATGCAATTGTTCTGTTGCTTTGCAACTTAATACTGAATGGGGTTCGGATGATAACCTCGAAGGTGGACTTTTTAGGCATAGATGCGGTTGGATGGCGGTCTATGTACTTTGTCGTAATGCCCGGATTAAATCTCACTATATTTATCATATCATGTATATGCATTGTTATGCCCTTCTCTATTTGTCAATTGCCCGACTGTAATTTGTTCACCCAACATGCTTTATTTTATGGGAGAGACACCTCTAGTGAACTGTGGACCCCGGTCCTATTCTTTACATCGCATACAATCTCATTGCAATACTTGTTTTACTCGTTTTCTTGCAAACAATCATCTTCCACACAATACGGTTAATCCTTTGTTACAGCAAGCCGGTGAGATTGACAACCTCACTCGTTTCGTTGGGACAAAGTACTTGGGTTGTGTTGTGCAGGTTCCACGTTGGCGCCGGAATCCCCGTTGTTGCGCCGCATCACATTTCGCCACCATCAACCTTCAACGTGCTTCTTGGCTCCTACTGGTTCGATTAAACCTTGGTTTCTTTCTGAGGGAAAACTTGCTACTGTGCGCATCATACCTTCCTCTTGGGGTTCCCAACGAACGTGTGAGTTACACGCCATCAATGACGAGCAGCTATACTTGTTGGCCAAGCAACCATCTTCGACTATATCGACTTTTCAAGGGTACGAGATTAATGGGAACACATTTTACACGTTCGCCCAAGATCAAAAGAGCACCAACCAAAACAGTGGTGTCCGCTTTGATGCAGCAGATGACAATGGGAAGAAGGTTACATATTATGGGTACATAGAGGAGATATGGGAACTTGAATATGGACCTAATTTCAAGGTCCCTTTGTTCCGGTGCAAATAGTTCAACCTGAAAGACGGGGTACAGGTAGACCCGCAGTACGAAATGACTACAGTGGATCTCAAGAATTTAGGGTACGACACCGAACCATTCATCCTAGCCAGTGAAGTGGCTCAGGTTTTTTATGTGAAGGACATGTCTAGCAAACCGGAAAAAAAAAGAAAAGAAAGGCAAGAGGACACATCATACGATGAGCCAAAGAAAAGAAAGTTCTGGTTGTTCGCGCATGGGGCAGGGTTGGACCCAAAGACAGGGCAGATCGTTGCGCAGGGAAAATGGAAGGAAAAAATTGAGGTAATCGTACCGAAGCTTGTAGCTGCAATTGAACAGGTTCGAAAGGGAGAGTACATTCCCGATAGAGAGAATGACGAGCTGACACTCGCTCTGGGGAATCCTGAACACGTTGGACGGGTACGAGCTCGCCCAGGTCTAACCATGAAGGAAGCGTTCCCGGAGTCCGCTGAAACTTATAGAAGCCGTTCGCGAAAGAAGAAGGAGTCAGACAGGTTAACGGAATTGTTAACTAGGGTGGAGGCGCTTGAGAAAAATCAGAGGGCACCTGATCAGCCGCTGTTCCTACAGGATCCTCAAGCCGATGCCGCCCCATCTCAGCGAAGAAGCAGTGTGGGTTCCACGCATCTTGACGGATGTGGAGGAAGCTACCTCGTGGATTATGTCACGGAGAAGACAGATTGCGAGCTCTATACGTTATTCAGGAACACGTCCGTTAAGGTGGCGGTCGGTTATGTTTAGCCAAGTGAAGATGGAGCAACGCAGCACCATATGCCCATTCCACCTGGTTGTGTTCGTGTCGGGGTGGATGAAGTTGTTCCGACTTTTGAAACAGTGGAGCTTGATTTTCCTAGAGGTGACGATGAGAAGACACTTGCCGATGTCAAGCACGGTTTCACCCTATGGCCCAAGAAATACATCGTCCTTCTGCAAAGGCCACCGACTCCTTGTAGCAGTCCACATGAGCATCAAAGGCCTCCTCCTCCTCCTCCTAGCAGTCCACATGAGCAGCAAAGTCGACACCTACCTGAGAGGGACCCCAGCGTGAGTCCACCACCTCGAGATCCTCCGCGTAAGACATCGCCCGTTAAGCGGAACGGTACGCCTCCTAGGAAGAGATCTAGAAAGGAGAAACCATTGTCGCCTATTGAGAAGTTACCTTGGAAAAAAAAACTCCCGAGGAAAACCAGGAAGCCGTTGAGTCCCAGCTGAGGGCCTTTTTTGCTAAGAAAGAGCCAGAGATACCTTTTGAGAAGACACTAGATCCGGTGAAAGTTCATCGTACAGTCGAGAATCTATATAACCCTGTACCATCGCCGCCATCTGACTATAGGCGTTCTATTGAAAGGTCGTATGACGATATGATGGAGGCGAAAAACCCCACTCAATTGGGTATCAAGGAGATAAAAGGGATACACCAAGTCTACCAGCTCGGACAACAACCCGTTCAATCGGTCCCCCCTCTCAAGGTGTTTGACGAGAAGGTCGTTCAAAGTTCTCGATAAAACACAACCGATTACCCCATGGCTAAGGAAGTATATAAATATGTTCAAGGGAAAGATTTGGTCGAGAATCTCAGGAAGCTACCAACAAGTATGCGTGAAAGTATAGAGATGGTAAACCTAGAGGGGGGTGAATAGGTTTCTACAAATTTTAATTCTTTCTTTGCAATATTAGGCTTTGCGGAATATAAAGGTGAGCCTAATGCAAACTAGGTGAAGCAACCTATATGAGGATACAACTAACTCGAGCACGAAGGCTCTCACAGGCAGTTAAATCACAAGTAAGGAGTTTGGTTAGAGATAACCGATAGCACGCGGAGACGAGGATGTATTCCCGTGTTCCCTTGCTTTGCAACAAGGTACGTCACGTTTGGAGGAGTGGAGGTCCCACGAAGGATTCCCCGCGCCACGAAGGCTCACCCTATTCTCCGGAGCCTATCCCACGATGGAATAGCTCTCTCACTTGTGGTAGACTTTGAGGTAGCCTCCAAACCTTCACAATCTTGCCCGGAGCAGATCCACAGCCCGGATACTTCCGGACTCCTCTTGCCCACCTAGGGTTTCCAAGGAACCCTAGGAAGCAAGCTTCTTGATGAATACAAGGGGGAATGAGATTTGGCTTGGTAGAACGGTAGATCGGGTCCTCCTCTATCGTTTCCCCGGAGGGATTTGAGTTTGGGTGGAGGAGGGAGATCTGAGGCTTTTGGTGTTTCTAACAATGGAGTATGAGAGAAGGAGCTCAAGAACAGCTTGTAGTGTAGTGCCTAACTGTTCAGAGGTAGGAGAAGACCTATTTATAGTGTTCTTCGAAATATGGCCGTTGGTCACTTGCCACATCAGCAGATTCCTCGAGGAACCCGGTCGACCGGATCTGGCGCCGGACAGGCCGGTCCACAGCCCGGTTAGACCGGGCCACTGACCGGGCCGGCCGGTTTCCAACCGGAGCTGGGACCGGGTCTTGACCGGACAGACTTCTGAGCTTACTGGATAGTGCCCGGATGGCACAGGCGCAGAGGCCGGTTGCCGACCGGGACGCTCGGTCTGGTGCCCGGTCCGACCGGGCCTTGGACTGGAGCAGCCGGTCCGAAACTGGGCTGGCGACCGGACGCTGACCGGGGAGCTCGCCCTTCCTTACTGGATCATGCCCGGATGGCACCGGTGCTGGGTCCGGTTGGTGATCGGGTGGTCCGGTGCCAGGGCCGGTCCGACCGGATCTGGGACCGGCCAGTCTCTGGAAAGCCTTGCTGATTCTTCATCGAATTGGGGGGTCTCCTGTTGCCTTCTTGTTCCATTGATACACCATTATACCTCTTTGGCTAATACCTGGGAATTATCTTGTAGACATGTATTAGTCCAAATACTCTAGCACGGTGTCATAGTTACCAAAATAATGGATAAGGGTAAAATACCCTTACAATCTCCCCTTTTGGTATACGATGACAAACCGAGCTAGAGTCACATATAAATATTATGATAAGCTTTAAACCTTGATTCCATATAAGATATTGAGACGGCTCCCCATAAAGTGTGCACTTGGAGAATTTGCGTTTGAATGCAAAGTGCAACACTAGTGGATCATGAGAAGCTCCCCCAATATCTTTAGGAAACAAGCATGGTATGGAGATGTGCATATCAAGATATATAAGCATAGCATACATAAAACATCCTCACATAGAGTAGCACACATAATATTCGTCCATACACAAATTATTCGAAGTAGCAAATCCAAATGGTTCTTGAGAAATCAAAGCAAACAAGCACAAGCCATATAAGAATCAAATAAAGCAACACCCATGGCTTGTGGCAATCAAAGAACCCCGTGGTCCTAGACTCTACTCTCTTCTCCCCCTTTGGCATCGGAAGACCAAAAAGGCGAAGAAAAGAGGAGAGATGCTAGCGTTCCCATCAATAGAACTCGCGCCCCGTGGATGGAGAGCTGCCATCACCATCCTCATCGTCATCCTCGCCATCATCATCCTCGCCATTGTCATCCTCATCACCTTCATCCTCTTCATCATCAGCAGCAGCATGAGGTGCACGAGCAGGCCTAGGAGGTGGACCACCAAAGGTGTACAGGGAAGGATCAAAGTTCTGGAACATCTCATCAGAAAGGAGAGGCATCTCCCAGTTTGGTGCATGGACAGGTTCCAACTCAGGGCCAGGAGGAGGAACATGTGCATTCCTAGTTGCCATGAACTCATTTTGGCGCCTCCTTGTCTCTTGGTTCAAAGAAAGACTTTGATGTGCAACATCATTGGTATTTTTGCACATCTGCCATAGGCTAGAGAAGAACTGTGAGACACCATGTTGTGGGCGCCTAGAGTAGCTGGAGCTGGCATGATCATGGCTTTCCTTGGACCGGCGTTCAGAAGGCATCATGGCAGCGACGTCCAGTCTATCACCTTGGGTAGTTACCTTGAAGGCTGCCATCCTGACCCGTTCACCTTGCGTATTGAGAGGTGCTGGCACAACCTTGTTGATGAGCAGCTGAACGTACTGGGCAAGATTAGGAGTCAACCATTCACGAACACAGCGTCGTAACTCACAGTAGATGAGATCACAGCCGTCAATAAGTTTCTGGTGCCCAGGATGGCAGTAGTACATCAAGTTCAGATGGTATGCACGGCATTCACTTGTATCGCCGATCTTGCTGATGAGACTCTCACGGAATAGCTTGGCAAGTATAAGGTAGGAGTAGTACATGCCAGAGATGCTGGGAGGTCCAGGTGCGGGGTCCGGAGGATAGCAAAAGGCAATGTCCCCTCTTGTGAACGTCTGCTGAGAATATATCTTGAAACCACGAGCACGGCCTCCAGCAAACCCCAAGGCTTCACAGAGATCAAGATAGTTGCAAGTGTATTTCTGTTTGCCAGTCATCCAAGTCATAGTCCGAGCTGCATCATCATGGAAAAAGACTGTGCAATGAAACTGTCTCACCAAGATTGGACAGTAGCACCCATCAGTAGGTGTCAAACACATAAGATCATACAACCCCATCCTCCTCAAGGTCTCAACCACAAAGCGAAACTTGGTGGCTTCATACATTCCAATGACATCCTTGATGGCCTTGGGCATAACAATGGTGCCTGTCTTCATGTGCTCTTGGGAGTTATAGTAGTCGTCCCACATGACTTGCTGTGTCTTGGTCCAGAAAAACTTATCTCCCTCTGTGTAAGTAGGTTCCTCAAAGCGATAGGGGTTGGACTCTCTGAGTCTTCTCCATGCACCAACATGTACATTACCAACATGGAATTGTGGCAATACCTCATCACCGTCTTGTGCTACATGTTTATCTTTCCTCTTATTGGCAGATGTCTTGGTGCGTCCCCTAGCTGAGCTTCCACCAGTGGGCTGAGATGCACGGCCACTAGCACGGCGTGGTGGAGCCGTTGCAAGCCTTCCTCTCTTGGCGGTAGTGCCACGATCCTCACCTCTCCAACTTCCTGTGAATCAGCAAAATAGAACAAGAGGGAGCAGGAGGGATAAGTGTACATGTCATCCGTATATATGAGGAAGCCAAAAGCATAGCCTATATCCAAGTGTTTCGACGAAATTATGCGAAAAAGCTGGGCTAGCCGGCGCGCAGGGCCGGTCAGACCGGACGGTAGACCGGACCAGCCGGTTGTCCATCCGGTTGATCGGACAGGGCGCCGGACCAGCCGGTTGAGAGGCCGGTCGACCGGGCTGTACACCGGGTCCTGCTGACTTGTGATGTTTGCCCAGAAATTCGACACAAGATCATGCAAAAACTCACAAACTTGAACATAGACTATACCAGGAGAGTGAACAATGTGCATAGGCATGTGAGACACTCTAGTTGGCATGAGGACTTACTAACCCTAACCCTAACCCTAACTTTTCTCAAATTTCCTCAAAGTTTGGCAATGGGAAAGGGAAAGCAAGAGGGAGAGGGATAGGGAGAAAGAGTTACCCGAAGACATTGTCCTCTTTGCCCAAGTGAGCAGGAGGAACACGTGAAGAGGGCTTGAGGGCCAAATCCCCAAGATCTCCCAAAATAGCTTGAGAGGGACCAAATCCTTTGGTGAAGAGGCTTGAGAGATCCCGATCTACGGTTGGGTGAAGTTTGGGGAGAAACTAGTGGTGGGAAGGGCCTAGGACGTGGTGGAGATGGTGGAGGCGGCGGCCATGGAGGTTTGGAAGGTGGGGGATAGTGAGGAAGAAGATCCCCAAGGGGTATCCTCTCCCAACATAACATGCCGCGCGGCCGGTCGGGTGCCCGGTGACATAGGCATCCCAAATGGGCCTGCCAAAGATAGTACCCGGAGTTTACTGAAGGCCCACTACCCGAAGAATAAGAAGATTCGAGAGTCCAAGATATATTAAGGAAAGCTAGAGTTGTAATAGGAAGAGTTATTTGTAATCCGGCGGGATGAGTTAGAAACCGTCCCGGACTCGTAACTTGTACAAAACGAAACCCTCGGCTCCACCTCCTATATAAGGGGGAGTCGAGGGACAAAGAAAGGATCGAATCTACTCGTCAACATAACCCTAGTTTTCATAATCGCCGAGTACTTTTCGCCTAAACCTTCGAGATCTACTTGCCCTCTACTTCTAGCAAAACCCTAGTCTACAATCCGTAGGCATTGACAAGTTAATCCTTTGTCAATTGGCGCCGTCCGTGGGAATTAGAGGCTGCAAGGATCTGATCTCGATGGCACGTTCAAAATCTTCGACTTCATCAACGAGCAAGCAACGCGATGGATCGAGGTAACAAGGGAAAAACCGATCTATTCAATTTTATTCCTCACCCGCCCTCCCGTATGGATGCATGTGCCTATCTGGAGGAGCCCATCATCATGGCGTTCGGAGAATTCCGATTTGGCGTCAATAAGGAAGGATCCTACCGTCTCGAAGTTCCGATCTCGTCGGAATTTTCAGCGGTCGACTCCAACTTTTCGTCGAGTGACGAGGAGTTTTCGTCGCCATACTTCGTCGACAACAAGGCAAGCGGAAAGCTCGCCAAGATCTTCAGCAACACATCCTTCGAGTCGTCCGCGGACTCCTTTATAAGCAGCGACTCCGACAGCATCGACAACTTCAACTTCATCGACAAGTCTGCTGCCATCGGAAAGGTCTTCACCACTCTATATGATGGTGTCACCAATCCTGAAAAAATCAATGCGCAAAATATCATCAGATCTATGTGGTAGAAGGGGCAGGCACATCAGAGCCGCAAACATCAGAGGCTTTCGACGAATTGGGAAACCCATACGTTGATCCCGCTGATCTTCGACATGGCTTGGGCACTAAATATGCCGGATCCTCAACTCGCGCAAGAGTACAGCTCCCGCAAGAAGCGTGGGACAGGGCTGCGAAAGCCATGGATGGCTCGTGAACCTATGACCACCACCGCTATCGTACAAGAACTTCAAGCATATCAATATAGACTTGCTCGAGTAAGCGAGAGTTGGAAAAACAGACAAGCATCCCCGAACAGGAGGAAAGAAGCAGCTTCTGCATCAAGCAGACGCCGAGCAGAGCTGAGTCGCCTTTCAGGAACATCGGGAGATAGTCACAGAGAGGCTCGAAGGAGAGCAAGATCTCGGCTACAAAATATACCGGAAGGAGAAAGAGGAAACCTAATCCAAAATCTCGACATGTCCTTCATGACGATCGATGAAAGGGGAAATATCATCCCAAAAACACCAGAGGCAGGTTACATGGCAACACAGGCATACATCCTCGCGTCCGGACCACCTCCCGGGGACCCGAGAGAACCATTGTTCAATATGGCGATGGCTGGAGTAGGAGTTATGGGAACAGCGTTTGCAACAACGCCTCCCGAAGAAAATCCTAGGCAAAATAGTCCACGACCCACCGCAGCAGTTCAAGACCCCACAAGAACAAGTGGAGCTCGAGATACAGCAGTCCAAGTAAGGGTGGACAGAGCACGACAAGAAAGAAGGGAGCGTCAGCACTCACCAGAGGTTGCCGACGAAGATATGTGTGGGCTCCCGTGTTTTACGAGAAGAATTCGAAAAACTCGAGTCCCAAAAGGGTTCAAGCTACCCGAAAATTTCAAGAAATTCGACGGCCTGCAAGATCCCGAGGATTGGCTCGTGGATTATCTCGAGATGGTGAAGCCGGTAGGAGGAACCAGAGCAACAGCTATGCAAAGTATCCAAGTTCATCCGAGCGGTGCCGCGAGATCTTGGATAAAGAAACTCCCCCCAAGTTCCATCGACAGACTGGGAGACCTTTGAGGATATCTTCGTGAAAAACTTCCGATCCACCTGCAAAAAACCTGCGTCATTGGAGGAGTTGAGAGCGTGTCGACAAAAACACGACGAGTCGATGAGGAAATACATACAACGGTGGAACATCATAAAGAATTCAGCAGAAGATATATCTGACGAGAGGGCAATAGATGCGTTTGTGGCAGGAATCAGGCGAGGAGATTTCGTCGAGGACTTAGGGAGAACTAACCCTAAGACCATATCAGCACTCATGGAGATAGCAAATAAATGGGCAGATGGAGAAGACGCAATATACAACAAGCGACATAGGTCGCCGTAAGAGGATCGTGGTCGAAATTATCAAAATAGAAGGCGATTTTCTCGCCGCTCTACAACAACGACGCTCCCGGCCATATATCGGCTGGTTTTCGGGGAAATCCCGGAGGAAATAGTCGAGATGATTATCAAAGGAGCAACGAGCAACAAGGCGACAATAGAGGTGATTTTCGCGGCAACAGTGCAAAATAGTGGACCAAGGATTCAAAGACCTTATGTGTCTCCCGAAGAGATGATGAACGGTCCGTGCCAAATGCACTTTTACCTCGACAACAATGGAAAGAGACAGTCAGGACATCTCCAGAAAGACTGCCGCAATTTTCAGGCAATGCTGCGAGCCGCAGGAATCGCAAATGCCCAAGCAAACAACAGAAATCCTCGGGAGCCAAGGAGCGAGATTCACCTTCCACCCCCCCCGCAATTACGGAAGAAAATCGACACCAGCTCAGAATAGCGGCAGCACCACACCCACCTCCATATGTTGACCCCAACTCTAATGGTGCGGTTTCGATGATTCAGAAGGCTAGGCCATCAAACAGGGCGCAGAAAGTAATTTCGCGACAAGTGTTCATGGCAGAGAAGATGCCCCCACCAACAGTCGAGTACTTAAATTGGTCGGGGCAGGACATCGGCTTCACAATCGCAGACCATCCGCAGCAAGTTCCGCGACCAGGACAATCAGCACTTATCTTACCCGCAGTAATCGCTGGATTTGACGTATCGAGAGTTTTCATAGATGGCGGCAGCAGCTTAAACCTCATGTATGCAGATACATTGAGGAAGATGAACATATCTCTAGCAAATTTGAAACCAACTGAAACACGTTTCCATGGGATCACACCAGAGAAGCCAAGTTACCCATTGGGCAAGATCAACCTCGACGTTCAGTTTGGAACCCGAGAAAACTACAGGATAGAGAATCTGGAGTTCGAAGTTGTCGATTTCCCGTCACAATATCACGCTTTGTTGGGACGACCAGCGTATGCCAGGTTCATGGCAGTGCCGCACTATACATACCTGTTGTGGAGGTTGCCTGGGCCTAACGGACCTATCACAATCAAAGGAAGTTTCGCGTTATCTGATAAGTGCGACAAAGATTTTCATCGACTATCAGAAACTTTCGGGATGCAAGCAGAGTATGCGGCGCCACGGTTCACTGATTATGACGTGCTGCCAGAGGTAGGAAGATCTTCTAAGGAGCCAACTTTCAACACAGCCAAGGATTCAAAGGAGGTACAGATCCACCCGACAGATCCAAAGAAAACGACGTCCATTGCCGCAAACATGGATGTCGCATAGGAAAGCGCCCTCGTCGAGTTCCTCCGTGAGCACTGGAAAATCTTCGCATGGTGTCCAGCTGACATGCCAGGAGTACCCGTGGAACTTGCCGAGCACCACCTCAATTTGGACCCTCTCGCAAGACCAGTAAAGCAACCTTTGCGGCGTTTTTCGGAGCCTAGTCGCAAAGCCATGTTATCTGAAATAGATCGACTCAAAGATGCTGGTTTCATCAGGGAAATATCGACAGAAGCCACATGGGTAGCTAACCCAGTGATGGTGCCGAAGAAACACACAATAGTCCTTCGCATGTGCGTCGACTTCACGTGTCTTAACAAACATTGTCCTAAGGATCACTTTCCCCTCCCAAGGATCGATCAAATCATCGACTCCACGGCAGGATGCGAACGTCTTTCCTTTTTGGACGCATATTCTGGTTATAACCAGATCAGACTAAAAGAAGAAGATGAAGCCAAGACAGCGTTCATCACACCTTATGGTGTGTTTTGCTACAAAACAATGCCCTTTGGTCTGAAAAACGCGGGAGCAACATATCAGCGGATGATGCAAAAGTGCCTAGCAACACAGATCGGAAAAAATGTACAAGTCTACATCGACGATGTCGTAATAACATCAAAAAGGGGTCAACCTTGATCGAAGATTTGAAGGAAACCTTCGGCAACCTCGACAAGTTCTGCCTCAAGCCGAACCCGACAAAGTGCTCTTTCGGAGTTCCCGCCGGAGAACTTCTCGGTTTTTAGTATCAGCAAGGGGGATTGAAGCTAATCCCGAAAAATACAGGCCATCGTTACTATGAGAAAGCCAACAAAGTTGAAAGAAATACAACAGCCTAACGGGGCGAGTCGCAGCTTTAAGCGGATTCGTCGCCAGGCTAGGAGAAAAAGCGCTGCCGTTCTATGCATTGATCAAGCAAGGGGAAAAATTTCAATGGAACGAGGAAGCAGACAGAGCTTTCGAGAATCTCAAGCGAGCAATTTCGACACCACCGATATTGGTGGCACCAAAAGAGAAAGAACCTCTCCTTTTGTATATTGCAGCTACACCTCAGGTGGTCAGCACGGCCCTAGTAGTCGAAAGGGAGGAAGAAGGCAAGCTTCATGGAGTTCAAAGGCCAGTATATTTCATCAGCGAAGTACTGTCGCCGTCAAAACAGCGGTACCCGCAATATCAAAAGCTAGCATATGGAGTATTCACGACAAGCAAGAAAATTGCGACACTATTTTTCGGCACACCCGATAATAGTGGTCAACGAGGCTCCCTTATCAAATATACTAAACAACCCGGAAGTTACGGGTCGTGTCTCCCTTTGGGGAATAGAACTTTCCCCTCGGGACATCACGTATGAAAAAGAAAAGCAATAAAATCGCAGGTCTTACCGTATTTCATTGCAGAGTGGATGGAGCCGCAAAACACGGGACCTCCGTATTTATCGAGAACTTGGACCATGAACTTCGACGGGTCCAAAAGATTGGAAGGTGCTCGGAGCAGGCGTGATATTAGTATCACCTCGAAGGCGACAAGTTGAAGTATGTTCTCGCGAATGACGTTCCCAAACGCATCTAACAATGAAGCAGAATATGAAGCTCTCATACACGGGATGAAGATGGCGAAAGCTTGCGGTGCAACCCGACCGAAAATTTTCGGCGATTCACGCTTGGTAGCACAACAAGTCATGAACCAATGCGATGCAGTCAACGAAAGTATGATAGCATACAAAGAGGTGTACAATGAGCTGGAGAAGTTATTCGATGGTTGCGAGGTAAACCACATCAGCAGGATGAGCAACGATGAAGCCGACGTTCTCGCAAACATCGGGTCACAATGCCTCGCGATTCCTCCAGGTGTGTTCTGGGAAGAGATTAGCGAGAGATCAACAAAGCCAGCAAAAACAAAGAAGGAGAAAAAAGCGAAACCCTCGAGTATCGCCAAAGACACAGCAGAAGAAGAAGAAGAGCAAGAGCTAGTCATGATGGTGCAAATTCCATGGATGCAAGCTTATATATCATATATCCTAAGGAAAACCATACCCGATGATCCAACTAAGCAAGGCGAATAATTAGGCGATCAAAAGCTTTTACTGTGGTAAAAGGGGAGCTATACAAACGCAGTATCTCGGGTGTGCTACAACGGTGTGTTACACCCGAAGAAGGAAGGATCATCCTAAAGGATGTGCATGAAGGAATATGTGGGCACCACGCGAGTAGCAGAGCTATCGCGGCTAAGGTTTTCAGAGCAGGATTTTATTGGCTCACAGCAATAGAGGATGCAAAGGAAATAGTGCGCACTTGCGACGCGTGTCAAAGATTTGCGGCAAGACCTCACTCACCAGCAGCGGAACTTATGCCAATCCCACTGTCTTGGCCCTTTTCTCAATGGGGTCTCGACATGGTGGGTAAATTGCACAAAGCTTCGCCAGGAGGATATGAATACTTGCTGGTGGCTGTCGACAAATTTACTAAGTGGATAGAAGCAAAGCCGATAAATTCACCGGACGGCAGCGTCGGCAATCAAAGTTCGTAAAGAGCATAGTCTTCGCATTTGGAGTTCCTCACAGCATTGTGACGTATAACGGCAGCAATTTTACGTCCAAGGAGTTCAAAGCATACTGCGCAGTAAGTGGGCATTAAACTGAGTTTTGCGTCCGTCGCACATCCTCGTACCAATGGACAAGTCGAGAAGGCCAATGGCATCATCCGCAATGGCATCAAGAAGCGCCCGCTAGGACCTTTGGAAAAAGCTAGGCATACTTGGCCGCAGGAGCTACAAAGTGTTTTGTGGAGTATTCGAACAACACCAAATACAGACGACGCAGAAACGCCGTTCTTTTTGGTCCACGGAGCTGAAGCAGTTTTGCCGATAGAAATAGAGCACGATTCTCCACGAGTCGCAGAATATGACGAAGAAACTTCAAGAAAAGCTTTGGAGGATGATGTCGACGCACTCGATGAAGCTCGAGACGAGGTCCCGTCACGAGTCGCCAAATATCAGCAAGACCCGAAAACTATCACAGCCGACGATTGCGGCCAAGATCTTTCCAAGTTGGTGATCTGGTTTTACGACTCAATCAAAAAAGTCATGAAAAACTCGAGTCACCGTGGCTAGGTCCATATATCGTCACAGAAGTAATAGAAGGAAGAGCATACATAATCAAAGACAAGAAGACAGGGATTGACGAGCCAAATCCCTGGAACGTGGCACGCCTCGTGCGTTTTTACGCCTAGATGTCGAAAATATAGTCCTCCTTTGTAAAGCTACAATGTACCGAAACGCCCGCGAGTTTTCGCACGCACTCTTTTCCTTTTTCGGGCACCGAGTGGGGCCGGAGAAGGTTTTTAATGAGGCGGGCTCGCGGTGCTGCAATATAATAAAGATAGTGGAATTATATATCTTCTTCCCGACAAGATCGTGGGTTCTCCCCTACATGATACAATATATATATATAAACACAATGTCGACAAACGCAAAAAAAGCATCTTGCCTTGGTAAAAATACCTCGCCAAAAAGAGATATAGACAAAATAGTGATCAATAAAAGACTCGGGGGCTTGCACCAACAAAAATAGTACAGTGTATATTATCTTGCCTTGGTTTAAAAACCTCGCATTATACAAATACAGCGAATAGCCACCGAAAATACTCGGGGGTTAGACAAATATAGACATATGCTGTTTGCTTCATAATAGAATCATAATCATGATTTACAAAAGAGAATTATTTACAGACGAAAAATAATCAGTTCTGATTCAATATATCATCAAGAGTAACTCTGTTTTCTTCAGGAGCAGCGCCAAGAAAATCAGCATAATGACCATCTGCAAAAAAGCCGGCATCCATCCGAAGAAGATCTTCAATCATTTCCTCGACATAGTGTGAAACCTTCGTGTTGATGCGGTCGATACCAACTCTTCGGCGCCGTACTTTCTCGTGCACCTTCTCAACAACTTGGTTTAGATCAAGCTTCGAGTGGCAGATCCGAAGCATGATAAGGGCAAACTGGCGCCAGCCACCAATTGAGCTCTGACAAAGTTATGGACCCTATGAGCATCTTTAAATTTCTCCATTAACTCGGGAAGAGTTTTCGGTTGAATATTCCGAGGAAACATAGAATTATAGACCATAGACAGGGTCTTGGTGCAGAAGTCAAGATATTCGCGTACTTGGCAGGCACGATCTTGAAACCTGACAATCTGCTGAGTTCGTTCGGGAGTGGCCCAAAATAAACAGCCATGATTTAGAGAAAGGTTGACAAGAAGATTTGTTCTCTCATTTACTCTCGCATCTTCGGCCGCAAAGATCAATAACCGAGCCTATTAAGACAAAAAGGCAATAAACTTTGAAGACAAGACAAAGAAAATAAAGAAAAGGCATTGAAAAGTTAAGACACATACCCAGCATATCCGAGCTAGCTTCCATCATCAGCTCGAGCATACTACTTTCACGGTCACTAGCTCCTTTTGCTTCCAATACAGCAGCTTCCTTAGCAGCCATAGCCTCTTCGGCTTGTCGACGAGCAAGTTGTTCCTGTTCGTATGCTTTCCGAGATTGTTCCATCATTGCCGAGTTTGTTTCTTCGTGGACTGAAGCTGTTGTCGAAGTTCTTGTAAATCTTCCGACAAGGGTGTGCCGGAAGAACCTTCAAGAAAATTGTCATTGGCTTTTACTTTCTTCGACAAGGAAGACGCGGGGGCGGCATCAGGAGAAGAAGGATTCGTCGAATAATTATCAAATATCAACTGGAAAAGAAAATCTCCGAATCAAAGATAGAACCAAAAGGAATTTCATTGATTGCAGAAAATTTACATGGTCATTACAAAAGAAGTTCTCCTAAGGGACTGGCAGGGAATTTGTCGCCAAGACTAGAATGGCGACAATAGCAAAAGAAATAAAGAAAGCAAAAACTAGACCTCCGGCCTTGAAGAGCTAGGAGTAGAAGCTGGCTTGATCCCGAGATATGCCAAGATTTTCTTCGTGTTGGGTTTGGCCGCCTTAATCAGCGACCTCCACTTTGACTGCTCTATTTGATTGGTGTCGCCAACCTTCATCCAATCAATAGTTTGTTGGCCGTCGACAACCAGTGGCAACAAGTTGCTTTCGACAACAACCTTCGTGTTTTCTTGGCGCATCTTCACCCAAGATCTTCGGGAGGGTTAAAGCACCGGGCAAGACCAAGGAAGGTTGCGGGTTCCTCTTTCTTTGGGAAAAAGTAAGGAAAAAGCCGCGACAACCCTGCTTTAGCCTCGATCAATGCCTTCGCGTGCCTCCGATCCATGAACCTCGAGGAACGAAAGGGCATCAAGAAGAGGATCATTGACGGGTTCGTCAAGTTGAAACTCTTGAGCTGTTCTAGCTGTCAAGAAAGAAACTTATTGAGCAACAAATGAGTGCAGAGAGGGAAACACAAAAAATAATAAGTGGTATTTACCGACGAAGCGGCGACTTTGTGTTCTTAAGCGCTTAAGGATCGCCTCTTCGCTAGCAGTATTGGGCAGCTATGTGATCGCTCGCTGAAGTTTCAGCAAGCGTGAAGTCTTTTTCTAAGATCTTCGACACCACAGCAAGATCAGCCTTGGCCTTGTCGCCTTCGCTCTAGCTTCAGTAGCATCCAATTCAGCCTTTTCGCGAGCCTTTTCACTTTGCTCTAATTGTTGAGCAAGTGTGTTGGCGCGTTCATTGGCTTCCGCCGTTTTTCTACCAAGGAAGATAAATATAGTTAAAAATCTCGACAACAAAGGAGCAAAAGAAAAGAAGCAAAAGGAGTAAAGCATTACCTTCAACTTTACTAGCATATTCACTGTACCCGACAAATTGGGTACCGATGCGAAGAAGATCCTTTATCAAAGGTCTGTTAAAAAAAAGGGGGATAGAAAGAAATGGCGGTATGAGAAAAATATAATGGTACATAGGAATCAACAAAGAAGACATAAACAATGACAAGGAAGTTAAGAACTCACATCCTCCAAGAGAGGGTTAGAGGAGCTACTCAATTGGAGAGTAGGCTCCGAGATGATCTCCGTCCTCGCCCTTTTCGACAAAGGGGCTCGGGGGCTTGGAGGAGTAGCAGTGTCGACGTTCTGTCGAGGAGGCGAAGTTTCTTCTCCTTCAACTGGCGTCTCCGAGGCGACTAATGTATGTGACGTACTCGTTCGAGCAGCCACATCAGCGGTTGGTACCTCTTCTTCCTCATCACTACAAGTAAAATGTCGACAATATAACCAGCAAGATAGACACGAATGTTCAAATAAAAAAAAAGAGATAGAAAAAGAACTTACGAATCGATGAGGGTCCCGAGATACGGATCATAAGTTGTCTTCCGCGACGAAGGATCAGCTTTCTTCGGGTTTGGAGGTGCCGGAAGTTTCGGCGTCCTCCCTTTTCCTTTTGTTCTTTGGGGAAACAAGCAGGAGGAAGGGATTGCGTTGATTCGCCGGCTTCAGATTCAATTTCCTTTTCATAGGAAGCCGCAGATTTGTGAGAACCTGCGACTTCACTTTCCTGAAGAGAAGAACCTTGATTGTCTTCAGCAACGATAGCTTGTTCTTCGACTTCTCCATCCTCAGGAAGGGGAGGAAGAGAAGCCATAGTAGGGTGGTTCTGCAAAAAATAGCGACAAAGGAAACATTAGCGAGATATCAATACAGTGAGATGCAGGGAACATTTGGAACAAGATAAAAATTCGAGAAGACAAAATACCTCGGGGAGAGGATTGGTGGAGCTGTATGGTTCCACGCGGCAAGAGGAAGGAACAGAATCTTTTTTGTTTAAACGAGAAATTCTTTGAATCAGCTTCTCCAAGTCCTTTGCAGAAAGATCACTGGAGAGCCTATTGGCGTCGTTTCCACCAAAGATATGTCCAAAGGGGATTTTTGCGAGCCCGAAGAGGCCGCACTCTAATTCTAAGAAAGTAGGCAGTGATTTGAACACCGTAAAGCTCTTTGCCTCGAGTATTTTGAAGCCGACGAATACGAGACATAAGTGCTTCGTCGCCTTTTTCTCTTCTTCGGAAGCTTCAAGCATCCCGAAGAGCGGCGGCGTTGAATTTTGGCATTTCCATCGAAGGGGATTATGTTGTGCTCCACAGAGTTGGCACTTTCTTCGTGAATGTAGAGCCACTTTTTGCGCCACCCTTGAACAGAATCGGGAAATTTGACGTCGAAGTATTCAACGTCAGTTCGGACACAAATAACAACGCCGCCTATGTTATAAGAGGCGTTGCGAGAGGCATTGCGGCGAAGAAGGAAAATGCGTTTCCAAAGAGCCCAATTGGGAGGGACGCCAAGGAAACATTCGCATAGCGTGATGAAAATGGAAATATGGAGGATAGAATTGGGGGTCAACTGGTGTAGTTGAATCCCATAAACAAAGAGAAGGCCGCGGAGGAAATCGTGAATAGGGCAGTAAAGGCCGCGGATGAGGTGATCAACGAAACTAACCCGATACTCCATTGGAGGGTTGGGGTAGCTTTCTTCGCCGGGAAAGCGGATGGCGTCATCTTTCTTCATCGTGCCAAGCTTCTTCATCAGGTTGAGGTCTTGGTTGGAGATTTTAGATCTCTCCCAGCCAAGATCTTCGGCGGCCATTGCGGATTCTGGAGTGCTGTGGCGCGTAAGTCGCGTGCGTGGTGGCATCAACAGCAATGGACAAAGCAATGCTTGAGCGTGCGGAAGATCAAACGGAATTGGGCGCAAGAGAAGTTTTTGCAGAGGGGAACAGATGCAGCGGCGCAAGCGAAGAACTCGGACCGAGGTTGAAGAAAGGTTTATATAGGGTTCGGATGAAGCAAGGTGCGCCGTTGGATGAAGAAATCGTGTGGTGGAAAAAAGGATCTTCTAGATACAAGGGTAAAAAGGTATTTTTTCCGGAAAGGACCGGAACAGAGCGTTACCGTACGTGCGCCAGGAAAGCGGAGGACGTGTGTCCCCCACTTGCACGACGTGTCAACGTGGTAACAGCTGGACCCACAAGGCAGGAAAAATCCCAATTATTGACAGAGATGAAGAGAATTTGGCAAAGGAAAATATGTCGACAAGAAAAATAAAAAGAGAATGGCGACAGTGGTAAATCATTTGAATACTTGAGCCTTTGATCAAATACAAGTTTTTGCCCAAATGCTCGGGGGCTACTTTGGAAAAATAGAAAACTTCGAGTATGACAATATAGAAATGGTGAGAGCCTATGACCAAATCCAAGAATTTGTTCATAGCCTCTGAGTTACTCCCATCGGGAGCGCTGGTCGCGCACCCGATAAATATAAAAATATCGAGAAGGATTATAAATATAGCGGCAAAGGATAATAATCTGTGGAGCCTACACCCAAGCACAAGTTCTTGGCCGTAGCCTCGGGCTACTCCCATCGGGAACGCTCGTTCGCGTGCCCGATGAATTTTTTCAAAAAATAGAGAAACGAAGTGAGTATATTTCGAGTTACCCGTATAACTCTACATATACTCCCATCGGAAGACAAAATAAAGTCATCAAATATGACTCAATAAAATGTGCTATTCCAAAGGCGAAAAGCACTCGACAATATATTCTCGTAACGCCAAAGTTGCGATCAATTTCTGAATGCCGCAAATTTGCGAAGGTAAGACCCCGGATCCGTTCTGCTGGGCGTGGCATCGCCAAAGACTGCGCTCTGCTACTTTTATCCGTATCAATAGATACGAAGAAAAATCCTAACGGACGCGTTAGGTACCCGATAAATTTGACTGGGACTCGACAGAATGGTAAGACCTTAAGCGGCACCTGTCGACGTTTACACCGCGATCCCGAGATCATGTCCAGGGACGTGATCTTGAAGTAGGTTTTTGCGGATTGCCACTAGAGCAGCTTAACTAGTACCTGATCCGTCGATGAACTAGCCCCAACTACCGTTATCCCCGTACAATATAGAATTTTATGTGAAGAAGCATAAATAAGAGCTCTCGAAAAATATAAACAGATGAGATTTCCCTTGACTTCGCGATTCAAGCAAAATCTCGGGGGCTACCGACATAGGCATCCCAAATGGGCCCGCCAAAGATAGTACCCGGAGTTTACTGAAGGCCCACTACCCGAAGAATAAGAAGATTCGAGAGTCCAAGATATATTAAGGAAAGCTAGAGTTGTAATAGGAAGAGTTATTTGTAATCTGGCGGGATGAGTTAGAAACCGTCCCGGACTCTAACTTGTACAAAACGAAACCCTCGGCTCCACCTCCTATATAAGGGGGAGTCGAGGGACAAAGAAAGGATCGAATCTACTGTCAACATAACCCTAGTTTTCATAATCGCCGAGTACTTTTCGCCTAAACCTTCGAGATCTACTTGCCCTCTACTTCTAGCAAAACCCTAGTCTACAATCTGTAGGCATTGACAAGTTAATCCTTTGTCACCCGGTCGACCGGACCTGGCGCCGGCTGGTCCGGCCCAGAGACCGGTCCAACCGGGCCAGAGACCGGCCAGGGACAAACTGCCCAGTTTTGTCTCATTTTGCCTCGTTTTGCCCCTATATTTTGTGTAAATGTGTGTGAATGCTCAGATGATGACATGCACATATAGATAGATAGATGATGATGAGATGAGCATAGACATGAGGTTGGAAACACAAAGTTCTCTAGGCATACCCATTGGAGTGAAATCCAAACAAGATATAAATAGCAACAATGGGCATGATTCGAAGAATATCAAGAATCATAAATCTTTTTTATCATAGTTTTTACAATAAGATCATTTAGCCTTGTAGAATCGAATAAATTTGCAATTGAGGCTTAAAGAGGGACGGGGGATTACTCCCCCTATGTGAAAGCGCAAATATCATGTGACCTCGAAGAGACGTGCTTGGGTCCATATAATGACATTGGGTCTATTTATGTTGCACACATGGGTATGCATCATACCAAGACATGGTAAGATGACTATCCCCATATGTGCTATGCCTCTAAGCTAGATAGTTAGATAAATGCAAGAATATAGTGCAAGAAGTTAATTCAATCCAAGTTTTTAGGATCGAGAATACCAAGTTCTCCTCTCAAGTTTACAAACCGGGCTTCATCCAAAGGCTTAGTGAAAATATCCGCCAATGTTGGTAGATTGTTCCCACATGAGTGAGATCAATATCCTTATTGGCAACATGGTCACGTAGGAAGTGATGGCGAATGTCAATATGTTTGGTGCGACAATTTTGAACCGGGTTATTGGCGATCTTTATTGCACTTTCATTGTCACATAGAAGAGGCACCGTACCAAGAGACACACCATAGTCTTTCAAGGTTTGCTTCATCCATAACAATTGAGTGCAACAAGATGCCGCGGATATGTATTCGGCTTCGGTGGTGGATAAAGCGGTGGAGTTTTGTTTCTTGGATGACCAACTCACCAATGACCGGCCAATAAATTGGCAAGCCCCGGAGGTAGACTTCCGGTCAACCTTATCACCGGCCCAATCGGAATCCGAGTAGCCAATGAGTTCAAAGGTTGACCCCTTTGGATACCATAGCCCGAGAGTAGGAGTGAGAACAAGGTACCTTAGAATCCGTTTGACCGCCATCAAATGGCTCTCCTTAGGAGCGGATTGAAAACGAGCACACATCCCTACACTTAGCATGATATCCGGCCTAGAGGCACAAAGGTAGAGCAAGGATCCTATCATGGAAGGTATACCTTTATATCCACATCCTTCTCACCGTCACATGAGCCAAGTTGCCCCTTTACGGGCATGGGTGTCTTCATTGGGCTTGCATTGGTCATGTTGAATTTCTTGAGCATGTCCTTCACATACTTTTCTTGAGAGATGAAGGTGCCTTTTGCAAGTTGCCTCACTTGGAAGCCTAGGAAAAACTTCAAATCCCCCATCATGGACATCTCAAATTTCCTAGTCATCAATAGCTCAAAAGCTTTGTTATGATTGGGGTTAGTTCCATCAAATATAATATCATCAACATATATTTGACATATAAACAAGCCACCCCCTTTAACCCGTTTGGTGAAAAGGGTGGAATCGACCGTACCCATGCAAAACCCATCTTGTAGTAGGAAATCCCTAAGGAACTCATACCAAGCACGTGGAGCTTGCTTGAGACCGTAGAGTGCCTTATGGAGTAAATACACATGGTTGGGTCGGCATGGGTCTTCGAAACCCGGGGGTTGAGCTACATATGCGGTTTCTTTTAAAGGACCATTCAAAAATGCACTTTTCACATCCATTTGATATAGTTTGAAATTGTGGAAAGATGCAAATGCAAGCAAAAGACGAATAGCTTCAAGACGGGCTACCGGCGAAAAGGTATCCTCAAAATCCATACCTTCTATTTGGGCAAACCCTTGCGCCACTAACCTTGCTTTATTTCTAATGAAAATGCCATTCTCATCTTGCTTGTTCTTGAATACCCATTTCGTCCCAATAACATTGATGCGATGATCCTTGGGTCTCTCAACTAGAGACCATACTTCATTACGAGTGAAACACTCCAATTCTTCTTGCATGGCAATAACCCAATCCGGATCGACCAAGGCTTCATGTACCTTGAGTGGTTCAAAACTAGACACAAAAGCATGATGTTGACAATAAGTGATAAGTAATGCATGGTGTCTACGAGTTACCACTCCTTTTGATATGCTACCAAGGTCTTGATCTACTTTCATGTCACTTGCCCTTGTAGCAGCCTTGATCTTCCGAATGGTTCCTTCATGATCAATGAATTCATCTCTTGCTAATACTTGATCATGAGCGACAGCTTGAGCTTGAACATGAGTTGAGGATGTTTCTTGATCATCATCATGGTCTTGCTCAGTGGGTTGAGGGCTTTCTTCTTGTTCTTCGGGATGTGGCTCATCTTGAGTGGAGGATACATCTTGGGTTGCACTTGATGGTTCAACCTGAGTTGAGCTAGGCTCAACTTGAGGTGAGCTTGATACTTCTATTCCATCACCTTCATCATCACTATGAACTTCCATGGGCCAGATGTGTCCAATGCCCATATGCTTGATGGCACTAGATGGATCATCATCATTACCTGCAACACATGGAACAACTTGATCCACTTGGGAGCCATTATCCTCCAAGAACACCACGTCACAAGATACTTCAATAGTCCCAGTGGACCGGTTGTAGTATCTATAGGCATGGGAGTTCTCCAGATATCCAACAAAAATGCCCTCTATAGTTCTAGTTTCAAATTTACCAAGCTTCCCTTTATTGTTCTTAACAAGACATTTGCATCCAAAGACACGAATGTACATGACATTAGGCTTGTTAATTACCTGTGAGAAGCTCATATGGAGTTTTGTTGTGGAGGGGGCGGAGGAAGAGCCGGTTGGAGTAGTGGACAGCTGTAGAGATGGCTTCTCCCCAAAAGTTGTGGGGTGAGTTGAATTCACTCAACATGGTTCTTGCCATCTCAATGATAGTCCGGTTCTTCCTTTTAACAACACCATTTTGTTGAGGGGTATATGGAGCTGAAAACTCATGCTTGGTGCCCTCATCATCAACAAACTCTTGCATGGTGTAGTTCTTGAACTCGGTGCCATTGTCGGTCCTAATCGCCTTGATCTCGGATTCATATGTACGTTGAGCTTTCTTGGCGAAGGTGATGAACTCTCTATGGGTCTCATCCTTAGACTTAAGGAGAAAGACCCAAGAATATCTTGAGTAATCATCAACAATGACAAGTCCATACTTGCTCCCACCAAGAGTATCATAATGTGATGGCCCAAAGAGATCCAAATGAAGGAGCTCCAAAGGCCTAGATGTGGTGACAATACTCTTGATAGGATGTTTCTTCTTGAGTTGTTTTCCGGCTACACATGCACTGCATACACGATCTTTCTCAAAAGAAATGCCGGTTAGTCCAACAATGTGCTCACCCTTTAGGAGTTGTTTAAGATTCCTCATGTTAACATGACCAAGGCGGCGATGCCACAACCAACCTTCGTCATGCTTGGCCGCCATTAGACATGTGGAGGGAGAGGGGCTCTCTTTCGAGAGGTCAACCACGTAAAGATTGTTCTCCACATATCCAACAAGGACCAATTTGAGATTGTCACTCCTAAAGACTTGCACATAATACTTAGTAAAATATGAATTGTAACCGGCATCGGCGAGATGGTATATAGAAAGCAAGTTATAACCAAGGTGTTCAACAAGCATGACCGTCTCAAGGCACAAGTCCTTAGAGATTGACACCTTGCCATACCCAAGTACCTTTCCCTTTGAGTTGTCACCAAAGGTAATGCTTGACTTCTTGTTAATATCTTCAATGAATTGGTCAAGCACACCTCTTCCTCCGGTCATATGATTGGTGCATCCACTATCAAACACCCATTTTGGACCACCGGAGGAATACCCCTACAAAATCAAGTAGAGGATTTAGGAACCCATTGATTAATGGGTTCCCTAGTCATGGCAACAAGATCTTTTGGTACCCAAATCGAGTACCCTCTATAAGCATAGCCATTACGAGGACCAACATAGTTAACATAAACATCACCATAATAATCAACAAATAACGCATAGTGATTGTTTGGCCCCGTGCGGTCACCACTAGTGGCTTTGCCCTTTGGGGCTTTGCCATCATTAGTGACCTTCTTGTTCTTTTCCTGAGCGGGCTTCTCTTTCTTGTAGTTGTTCTTCTTGTAGGGCTTGGGATTATACCCAAGTCCATACTTTTGATTGTTTGACCTTTGCTTACTCAAGAGGTCATCCAATCCCATCTTACTCTTGGTTGTGGTGAACTTGGCAAGTTCTTTCTTCAACCTAACATTCTCCTCAAGAGTAGTTGCTTTCTCACAAGCCAATTCATTAGGATAATAGTTGAGACCATATTTGGTTACCAAAGATTCAAGATATGTGTTGGTCTCAACATGCAAAGATAGTTCCTCTTGTAAACGAACATGTTCCGCAACAAGCTTAGCATGCTCACTAGTAAAGGTGGTGGAGGAACTAGCAATATCTTTATCAACAATAGAATCATTCATTGATTCAAGAGCTTTAGAGTAGGTTTCTTGAAGTAGGTCATGGTTCTTTCCAAGTTTCTTGAGCTCATCCTTGACAAGCTTGTTAGCTCTTTCAAGGTGGTCAAGATCCCTAGTGAGAGAAGCATGAGCAACTTCAAGCTCCTCCTTTGAGGCATTAAGCTCTTGGGTCAATGAATGAGCCCTTTCAATAGTTTCAAGATCCTTAACTTTATCTAGTTCATAAGTTTCAATTTGTTGCTTAAGACCTTGAGATATGCACCTTTCGGTTTTTAGCTCTTGCCTTAGGAGATTGAATCTCCTTTCCTTATCATTCAAATGATATTCTAATTCCTCAATGGACTCATCCTTTTCTTTGAGAGAGTCCATCAAGAAATCAAATTTGACAAGAGCTTCACCACGAAGGGTGCATCTAACATTGTAAAGTTCCTTAAGTACAGTTAATTCTTCTTGATTTTCAGTTTCATCATCAAGGACACTAGATAAAGAAGGTGGGGGTTCCATTACCTTGGTTTCTCTTGCCATAAGACAAGAGCCAACGATTGTAGATGAGGTAGAGTCATCGGAGTCATCATCTTGAGTTATTATTGCCATGAAGGAAGAACCAACATCATTCTCCGTGGAGTAATCCTTGGAGTAGTCATATGTGAAGAGTGACCCGGGCTTAGAGAAAGCCAAGCCGGCCACTCTGGCCTCCTTCTCCTCATCTTCCTCTTCTTCATCTGGACAAGTACTCGGCCCCAACAAAGGCTCTTCCCTTGTTCCTCTTGTATCGATCGTTGATTGGGTTTGGCTTCAATCTTGGCTTGACCCCTTTGATGAACTTTGGCTTGTCAACCCTTTTCTCATAAGGGCACTCATTTGAAAAGTGGCTCTCTTCGTCACAATTGTAGCAAGTTCTCTTCTTCTTCTTGTCATTGAGGAGCATAGGCAACTTTCCCTTGTACTTCTTGGCAAAGAAGGCAAAGTCAGTGGCGATGTCACTAGTTGAAGTCATCTCCTCATCTTCTTCAATTTCATATTCTTCTTCTCCTCCATGGTCAGCTCTAGACTTGAGAGCAAGGTTGTGTGACGCTTCATGGTTGTGTGAGGCTTCATCAACACGGTTCATTGCCATGAGCATTTTTCCTGCCTTGGCCATGTTTTCATTGGCGGCCACATAGGAGACTAGATCATCGGAGTTCAGATCGGCACTCTTGGTCCTTATTTGCAAGTTGAGTGCAAGGTTGGTATCTTCTTGCTTGACAGCAATCATAGCAATGACCTTGGACTTTATGAATCCTTCATTCATCTCAAAGCCATCATCATACTTCTCAACACCAAGTCCCTTGATCCTTACTTTAAGAGCACCAAGCCTTGCATAGGCATCGGCCAAGGATTCTCCTTCTCGAATCATGAACCGGTGAGCTTCTTTGCTTTGCGGTCTCATAAAGAGATGATTGGATCAAATCGGTTCCCTCTGTGATTACTACGATTCGATCCCACAACTCTTTAGCGGAGCCGATGTCATTGACTTGATCAAGGAGCTTGCGATTGATGCCACTTCTAATCTTGTCACGTGCGGAGGCATTGACTTGACGGTTGTAGAACTCGGTGGAGGTCAATCGAATGGGATCTTGTGGCTCCAGGTATCCATGAAGAATGATCTCCCATAGCTCCACACTGCAGCTGCGAATATGAGATTCCATAGAAGATTTCCAATGTGGAAAGTGAGTTCCATCAAAATGGGGAATGGTCCCACTATGGTTTATATGAGGCATGGGTGAAGTGTTTCTGGGATAGTCATGGTTAACTTCATTGTAAGTTTCCTTAGAGCCCGAAGTCCCACTAGGAGCTCCACTAGCAGTTAGGTTCTTAAGCATGATAGACATTTCTGCCATTTGGCTTTGTAGTTCATCCTCCTTTTTCTTCTTCTCGGCTTCATATGCCAAGAATCTAGATTTCATTTCTTTAACCGAAAGGTTAGAGTCATCATCTAGACCCTCGAATAGTTTTTCCATCTCACTCTTAAGGCGGTGAAGCCCTTAAAAAGAGTCCAGGCTCTGATACCAATTGAAAGTATAGAGATGGTAAACCTAGAGGGGGTGAATAGGTTTCTACGTATTCTAATTCTTTCTTTGCAATATTAGGCTTTGCGGAATATAAAGGTGAGCCTAATGCAAACTAGGTGAAGCAACCTATATGAGGATACAACTAACTCGAGCACGAAGGCTCTCACAGGCGATTAAATCACAAGTAAGGAGTTCGGTTAGAGATAACCGAGTAGCACGCGGAGACGAGGATGTATTCCCGTGTTCCCTTGGTTTGCAACAAGGTACGTCACGTTTGGAGGAGTGGAGGTCCCACGAAGGATTCCCCGCGCCACGAAGGCTCACCCTATTCTCCGGAGCCTATCCCACGAAGGAATAGCTCTCTCATTGACCCGAACACAATGCATGTCAAGACCATAGAAGAACCCCTCTATAACAGGGATACATCGGAGACTTTGCTAAGGTTTTTGAAGCGACAACGTGACAAAAATACAATACTTTGGCCTTACAACTTCCAGTGAGTGTTACTCTCTTGTAACACATTCTATTTTGCTCACCATATGTTAAAATATTAACTGATGACTTATATATATGACACTACATATTTAAACGTGCGCAAGTTTCACTTTATTCTTATCGCCATTAAAATGTACGAAGGAGAAGTTGAAGTCTTTGACTCACTAACAAAGAGCCTATACTATACAAGTCTTGTTCTCATATGCTCAAAAGGTAACTCAAATTCTTATCGGGTTTTTTTTTGTTAATTTCCTGATATCAACTGATTGATAACTCTTTTATGCATTTTCTTTTGTCGGGCAGCGTATGGGAAACTTTCATCAAGAAAGATCAGTCCTTTCAATGGACACCGAAGCTGATATGGCGTGCGAACAAAGTAAGTAGTACTACCTAGGTCCACACACCTTTATCATACTTGATTATTGTTTGACTGAATTATATTCTTGTACAGAAATGCGCGAAACAACCAAAGGAGAGTGATCTATGTGGATACTACGTTTGCGAGTACATCCACAGAATTGTCAGCGAGAGAGCGAATAATGAAAGAAATAAAGAGGTACGAAAACAATATTCACAAATTTATTTTGTTACCATAAGTTGTGCTGAGTTTCAGTACTAATTGTTTGATTTGTGATTTGATATATATATATATATATATATATATATATATATATATCGAAAATTGCTGGCTACAAAGGGTGGTAGCTACCCCGCACCCTATAGCCGTCCGATCTAGTTTCTTCAAGATTCCCGCTTGGTCAAAGTATCTTAGTTGCTATGTTAATGAAGTCGGGTTAGAGGGGACATGGCTCCATGTTATAAATAATATTTCGTTAGTGCTAACGGCCGTTAGTGAAAACCTCGTGTGGCTTTAACACGAGCTGGCAGACTTTTCGGCAGATTTTTTTCATGACTGACTCTAGTTTTATGAGAGACAATAAAGTAATGGTATCATTTTTTAAAGCTACACAACCTTTAGAGTTGCCTTTGATCGCTGCCATTTAGTTACCTTTATATTGGAGCGTCCTTTGATCGCTTCCATTTATTTAGCTTTATTAGGCGCTAGGAGCATGGTGCAACTTTTTGTAAGCATCTTTATATATTCCCTCTCGATCATTGCGTTCAGCTTTTGATCATAAAGATTACAACTTTAGTACTTGAGCTGAATTAAGGATGTGAGGGCCGATATAGTTGACAAAAAGGCATGTAGGATCAGCTTTAAGAAAAAATAAAGTGCATCTGAAGAGGTAAAAGGTAGTCACACATAAAAAGTTTCCTGAAGACGGCCGTCTACCATCCACGTTTGTAAGCCCTAATAAAATCAAATCCATTAGCCTAATTTGGTCAAACCAAATGAGAGATTCCCTAGGATGGTACGAATCTCTCAACAAGGATCAATGGACCACATACATGTGGTAGTTACCCTCCTTTGCATTAAATCCACACCCATATATATATATATATATATATATATATATATATATATATATATATATATATATATATATATATATATATATATACCAAGCACTATTACGCAACCGGTTGCGAGAATAATATTCTGAGCACCGACTTGTACTTTCCTGGACACAAGGTTGTACTTCCTGGATAACAGGGTTCAACTTTCTGTCGAACTTATCTGAACTTCCCGTTTACTTCAGAGGTACTGATTATACCTCGAGTTTCTCAACCGTTTGTCGGAACTATGCAAATGATATACCGTTGAATAGATAATGAAAAACCGCAACTTTTTCATGTTCACACTTTTCACAGATTTTGCACGGTTTAAATTTAATTTAGAAAATACGAAAACGCTTCTATATGGCCAGAAAACGAACTTTTAGCTCGATTTTTGATACACTTATCGAAACTGTACAAATGATATACCGTTGGATAGATAATGAAATTGCGCAACTTTTTCATGTTTTATGTTTTTTCGAAATCCTCGCAGTTTTTGAACAATTTTGAAAATACCGAAATTCGGACGTACTCAAAAAACGAGCGGACAGTAATTTTGATGATTTGTTTCAACCGTATGTCGGAACGATGCAAATGATATGGCGTTGGAAAGCTATGGACTAGGCGAAACTTTCTTATTCTAATTATTTTCACTAATTCCTTACAGTTTAAGAGAATAACTTGAATTACTGTCCGCCTATTTTATGTGACGGGCACCGAATGATTTCCCCGTTATTTCCATGCCGTATATTTAAACAATAGAAATGATATACGGTTGGAAAGGTGTCAAAATGGCACATCTTTTTCGTATCTACCATTTTTTCCAAATCCAAACGGTTTAAAACTAATTTTACAATTTTTGAAATCATGTTTCCGGTATATTTTGTGGGATAACGATTTGAATTTGATGGATTATATTCATTTATTTGTTTTAAAATGTTGTAGGTAATGAAATTAGACATATACTCTACCATATAAAGCTTTTGGTGATAATGATTGAAGTGGTTGGTGATCAAATCGATGAGATTTGGACAATAGATTTCCGCCCCGTAAAAACAGAGCACTGAACTTCCCACGACATGAACTTGTACTTATCAGGACATGCGGTTGTACTTCTTTGTGCGGTTTCATGAAAATGTTCAGTAAAAATGAGCTATAATTTTCACCACACAAAATGTGCAGCACAACCACGGGCATCTGAACTTCTCGCGACATGTCCTTGTACTTCTTGGCCCTTGTGGTTGTACTTCCGGAAATATTTCGATACTAGTGTGTTTTACAATAATTAAACATGTGTTTCGGAATGATAGTTTAAGATTTTCCCTAGCCTCTATTTAAGAGATTCTGCACTTCCTGGATATTAATATTTGAACTTCCCAACTTTGATATGTGAAGTTATGTGTGAGTATTTTCTTTGTACAATTTGCAGTTCCTATAATTACTGCTTTTACTTCATGTAGTCCCCGCTTGTACTTCTCGGAATAACTCCTTGTACTTCCTCACGGATGACAGGATTATTTTGTTTTTCCTACATTTGAATTATGTCAGTTTCTTGTACTTCATATATTATGTTCTTTGTTCATTCGTTTGTTTGCGTGTGGCAACAAATCTCAGAACGAAGCACTCTAGGACTATGATCTTCTTCAAGCTTCTCATGGATATTTGACCTAAATAAGATGTACAACTGATACGGAGGTACTAACCTGTGGTAAATCATCGGCAATGCCTGTACAAAAAATCTGAAATTTGTGAACTTGTGTGCGACAATTAATTAAACACACGTGTATTTCTCAACATAATAACTTGTACTCATGCTATTAAGAAATGCACCTAGGCTCAAATATACGTCTACTTCTCCCTGTCCGGCACGAACCTCATTTTGTGCATGTACTTAGTATGCAAATATACGTGTACTGCCGGGTTTCATCTGCACAACAATATGCCCATCAGCCCTTCCCTTTTATTTTTTCAAATTGCTGCAAATTTTTCTGCGATTTCTCTCATGCAAATTACTGGAACATGAAAACAAATATTAGTATACACAACAATTCTGCAACTCTGCAACCAATAGTAAGCGGCGAATAATAGTAAAATTTCCTTCGTACTCGAATTTCAACCACTGTATCTTTTCCTTAAAGATTGCTTGTAGTGGAAAACACAACCCCAACAAAATAAATTCCCGGAGCATATTGATGCTGCAATGTAATTCCTAGGAAACTAAGGAGTATGGAGAGGGCCTTTTCTTAGTGCGCTCTAAGCACTTTCTGTTTTCACCGCACAGTATGAACTTGGCAACATCAGTGTAAACCGTTCCTTCAGAAATGTCACACGCCTTTGAGCTCCATCTGACGTGACCAGTCTTACGTCAATTCTGCTGATGATGAAACAACTTGAGTCGGGCTCTTGATTGCCTTAGGATCTCTCGACAATATGATTGATTTGGCCAGTAGTGAAGTCTGAAAAGCCACACGGACTAAAATATGTATGTATAAGTACTTGCGTTCAAGCCTTAAGGTGTGGTGACTGAATCAAAATTTCCTCCAGGAGCATCAACGACAAAACTGAAGAAGTAATCACCTTTAGACTCCTGTCTTTGTCGAGCTCAATCGTCCAGGGCGGAGAGATGGAGGAGCAATTGTACTTCCAAGTAATAAACATACGTACTGCTGTTAATGTCTAAAAAGAAAACCTGTACTGCCCGTTGGAGCTCCAGCCAGCGAGGTAGCAGGAGGACAGGGGGCTTCGCGAGAAGATGCTAGAGGTCGCGAGCTCCTCACCATCGGCCTGTATCCACACACGATCTCAAGTCGCGCTATGGGAAAAGAACCGTGTCCGCCACCGCGAGTCGCATCAGCAAGTGGAGACGGCGCTGGAAGTTGCAGGTGGATCGAGGGACCTGCAGGAGCACGGCGACCCGACGGGGGCGCGGGGACAGGCAGGCGGGCGACGGGGGCGCGGGGACAGGCAGGCGGGCAGGGGCACGGCGTCCAAGCGGCGGCGCGGGATACCAGGGCGCCGTCGGAACCTGCCGGCGGCGGTGAAGCCGTGGAGCCGTGCCGGCCTGCCAGCAGGTAGAGGTTAGGGGAGGGGCGGCGCGTGGGGACCAAGCAGCGGTACAGGAGGTTGGGGACCGGCGGCCAGCGCCGGAATCCCTGCAGCGAGCGGGAGATCATAGGCAGGGGAAGGTGGGGATTTGGTGCGTCCGTGAAAGAAGTGGTTCTTTTTCTTTCCTCGTGCGATCAGTCGTGGCGCGTCCTATATAGAACCGGCGGTGCTCAGAATAATATTCTGAGCACTGGTTTCAGAATAGTGCGACCCTATATATATATATATATATATATATATATATATATATATATATATATATATATATATATATATATATATATATATATATATATATATATATATATATATATATATATATATATATATATATATATAGGAAGCTCAGATGGGGCACCTAGGAGCATGGGCACCAAACGTGTATTTCGTACATATCTAGAGTGTACGTGTCTAAATTACACATACCTAAGGTTTACATACCTAACATAAACACATACAAGTTACACATACCTAACATTTACATACTTAACATACACACATGCAAGTTACACATACCTAACATATATATACACGTATCAGTGTACGTACACCTTAGGTATGCAATATCTTAGGTATGTATCACTTGAGTATGCATATGTTAGGTATGTACACCTTAGGTATGTGTAACTTAGGTATGTCTACCCTCAGGTATGTGTACTATAAAGGTAAAATACGCGTATTTACGTATGGTGCCCGGGCACCTAGGAGCACCAGTTAATTTACCTATATATATATATATATATATATATATATATATATATATATATATATATATATATATATATATATATATATATATATATATATATATATATGCACACACACACACACACACACATAGCTCATATATTCATTTGTATCTTATTCTTTTACAGTTGAGAAGAAAGCGGGAGAAGATCTCAATCGAGCAGCGTTTTAAAGCAATTGGCGAGGAATTGGCGGGATTTTTCCTTCGGAAAGTCATACCACCATTCGGAGAGTACCACTATGCATAAAGATCTACATGTAACATATAGTTTGACTGGGACTGTACCACTATGGTACATGTAATAGATAGTATGCCTCGGAGAGTACCACTACGCATGAAGATCGATCTTCATGCATGTACTACTTAATTCTGGTGCATCGACTTGATATGCATCGGAGTACTACTTATGCAATTACATGTGTGTTATATTATATGCACCAACTTGATATGCATCATCTTGATATTCATGTACTACGTAAACCCAAACGCGTTTCTGGTGCATCGACGCGATATGAAACGCTCCGATACGTACCCCTAAACCACTGCAAAAACCCTAAACCATGAATTCTCTGCCGCGGCAGAGATTCATGCATATTTCCTGCCGCGGTAGCCAACCTTTGGTACCGGTTTGTAATACAAACCGGTACCAAAGCTCCCTCGCCATGCGCTCTCCTAGGCGCCCACGTGGAGATCCCATTAATACCGGTTCGTAAGGAACCGGTACGAAAGGGGAGGCCTTTTGTGCCGGATTTTTTATACCGGTTGAGAAACCGGTGCAAATGGCCCTCTGAAACCGGTATAGATGAGCGTTTTTCTACTAGTGATTGCAACATAAATATCTTTTGTTCTTCGGCTCATGTCTACAGAAAGGCGCGGTGTGCTGCCGTGCCAATCCATGCTAGTACTATTAAGAACAAGTTGCACTAACTTAAGAAAAAGGTTGTATACTACTGGTACATACTAGTAGTAATCATTCAATATGGTATAGTCAATCCCTGCTAGTACTATTAACAACAAGTTGCACTAACTTAAGAAAAAGGTTGTATACTACTGGTACATAGTAGTAATCATTCAATATGGTATAGCCAATCCCTGCTAGTACTATTAACAACAAGTTGCACTAACTTAATTAAGAAAAAAGTTGTATACTACTGGTACATAGTAGTAATCATTCAATATGGTATATATTTACAGTGGCAAAAAAGTCATGCACATCCGTATAGTCAACTATATAATTGTTTATATGATATGGGCATAGCTCCTCCCTATAGCATTGTGTGTATCAGAAAATGATGCATTTTGTTCAATTGCATGCATATATGAGCACCTCACAAAACCCTATAGCACCTCCATATCAGCACACATGATTAAAGTCAAACATTTCATAGAAATTCATGATATAGATTGTGAAATTAAACAAAAAACCCTATCACGTAAACATTGGTACTTAAAACTTAAAATTCGTACACACAAAAGGAGTCGAAATTAACACTAGTCTACTAACTGGAGTCCCATTTAAGAAAACCCCCAATTTAAAAACCCAGGATGCGTCCTAGATCTATACCAATCAGAGATTCCAGCAACAAATCATAGAAATGGAGGACAAAAAATATACTTACCAACGATATCTTGGCTACAAACAAGCACAAGAAAAAGAATAGCGAAATATCTCCCCCTTCTTCACTACCAAGAACATCATAGAAGCAGTCATGAGATTCAAAATCCAAAAATCCAAAAAACCACACCACACATAGATTCGGAGACAAAATTGAACTAAAAAGGGACTAGAAACCAACCTACAACCATACTTTGAACGAAGAACGGATCAAACTTCAACCGCTTCGTCATGGTCCTCTCCGCCTCGTTTGCTCCAGAAGAGAGTGGAAATGGCACGTGACTCTCCCACTTGGCATGGTTATTGACAACCGTCGGCCCACAAAACGAACACACCTACTAAACTACACCCGAATGTCCCAAGAAACATCGAAGGGAAAAGAAATGAGGGGAGCACATATACATCGCTAACGTGCGTGCCAGATAAACCACCGCACGCACAACTCCCCCAGGACCGCTCCTTGGTGGGCCGGCCTAGGTACTTCTCCAGATTTCCTTTTTCTCTCATTTTTATTTGGAAAAATTTCAAATTTAAAAAACTTCATGTTTTTAGCAAAAAAATTATTCAGATTTGAAAAATGTTCAAACTAAAAATTTCATAAAAGAATTTGTTCAAATTTTTTTGTTTAGAAATATTTTGTGTTCAAAACAAATTTTGTTTGGAATTTTTTTTGTTTAGATATAAAAATGTTCAAATTAAAAGTAGCTTCAAAATTTGTTTTCAAATTTTTTGTTCTGATAAAATTTGTATATAAATTAAAATATTCATATTTTAAAAACATTCAAAATTTTAAAAATGTTGAAAAAAATTAATCAGAAAAGGAAAAGAAACAAAAAAAAGAAAAAGAGAGAAAAGGGAAAACCAAGAAAACCCGGAAGAAGCAAAGAGAACGGTGAACCAGAAGAAAAGATGAAAAAAGCCAACCCAAACCTTCTGAAATGTTCATAAAAATCGGAAGAATCTAAATAGTCACACCTTATGGGCCAGGCCCCAGCTTGTCCCATTAGCGTGCGCGCCATATAAACGCACGCTAATGAGGTTTTGGCAGAAATGAGCCCGCCCACTACCGCACGAATCATGACACAAGGTGGTCCACGGTCCAGAAACGTTGACTGAGATTTAAAGGAGCTCGGGCAATTTATTCCTAGCAATTCATGCGAAATTTCAAAAAAAGAAAACAATACCGTATATTTTTAGAACGGATGGAGCCGTTCCCGTACTGCCGTGTTTGCGGTCGGCGCAGATTAGGGATCGGGTCTGGCAAAACCCATGCGCAGATCAAGCTTACCGGCCGGCAGTTTGACTAACTCCTCCAATCAGCTCCCCGCACGGTGCACGCAGGCTGGCGGGTAGTACTAATCATGCACCAATGTCAACTACTCCTGTGTGAACAATCAGCCAGAGACACACAGGAAAATGCCGAGCATATATAGCCAAGAACTTGACTATTACTACTCGTGATGCACAGCAAGACACACGCGTGAGTGCGCTGGGACTGGCGCCGTCGCACCGACACCTACGGGCAGCGAAGGAGTGCTTTGCAAGTGTCGCGCGGAACCCGGCAACACGCCATGGATAACTCTCTTTTCTCAGCAGAAGCCATCGGTACCTGGTCAGGGAAGCATCTTAAGCAAACAGTGTCAGATCATCACGTGCGTCCGATCGTATTCTGATTCTCCGGGAGCCTCGATTAGAATGCATGATCGGGCGAATTAGTCAACCTGAGTTCCAGCTCCATCTCCATGTTACGCGCAACATGTGTGAGCGAGCACTGAGCACGCACCTGCAAACTATGCCCTCACTACACCAGCTGAGTGTCTATAAAGTCCACACAACCAGCAGGCAATCTCTGCAAGCCAAGCATCCCCATCGCCCATCGCGTCTTTTCTTCTCTAGCTCTACTTCTTCTTCGGTTAGCAATGGCGGCAGGTCAGGGAAGAGGCAGCGCAGCGCTCGTCGCCGGCCTCCTGCTCCTCTGCCTGCTCCTTCCGGCCGCCGACGCCGCCGCCAAGACGTACATCGTCGGCGACGACGCCGGCTGGAGCAAGAACCTCGAGACCACCTGGCTGGCCGGCAAGACCTTCTACGCCGGCGACGTGCTCGGTGAGTCCGTCCCTCACATCTTTCAGCTAGCTACCTAGCCGTACGTATATATATATCGCCATTGTTGCTCACTGCGCAGCGCGCACGCATGCACGCAGTGTTCAAGTACAACAAGGAGCATCACGACCTGGTGATGCTGGGCGGCAAGGGCTACCAGCGCTGCCAGGTGCCACGCCACAGCAGCAAGAGCCGGGTGATGCGCACGGGCAACGACGCCGTCACGCTGAGCAGGGGCAACAACTACTTCATCTGCGGCGAGCCCGGACACTGCAAGAACAACATGAAGCTCGCCGTCAAGGCCTGGTAGACGAGCTCGGTCGATCAATGTCGACGCCGCTTACTGTCTGTGGCTTGTTGTTCTCTGAAGTTCTTCTTTTTTTCTTGTGGGTTTTCACTGCTGTAATTTATACTTTGTCATGACTCATGACTGAGGTATTTTTCTTGACACAATGATGTTTTCTCTTCGGTTTACCGACCCGAGTATGATGGACCTTTCAAGCCCAACAGAGCCACTTACCAGCCCACTGACCCCAGCGTGGCCCATTGTTGACCTGTCTGACACTTGCGGCAACGCCGAGCTCGACTTCTCTGAAATTGTGCTGCTCGGCCTCAGATAAATCTTCAATGCCATTGCTGCGCCAACACATTTTTCGCAAGGGCGTGTTTGGTTCCATATGATGAGCTTTCCCTTCTCTGGCGAGTTAAATTTAGGCCGCTTTGTTGCCCGGGCAAACGAACAATTTTGGCCCACACGGTTCTTAAAACACGTTTCAGCCTACACGCGGAGGACGCCTGAGATGTTGTTTCTCGAGAGCCAAGCTTCGCGCAGCCAAAAAGGGGGGAAATTGCGCCAAGATCGTGCAAGGGAGGAGACGGCGTGAGCTTGCAAACATCCTCAAAAAGTCGGTGCAAGAGATTTAATTTCGTCACCTCCCGCCGACTCGTAGTGCCTATTTATCACCGTTCGGCTCACCACCAAATTCCGCATCACCATTTCCTCCTTCGAGATCTCCGTCCCGAAAAGGATCTTCATCGGTGAGTAGGTAAATTATGTCATCTACCTCGGTCAATGTAGGACGGCGGTGGAAGCGGTCTCCCCCCTCTTCTCTGAGCTCTTTAATACCTTCTCCGTCCTCTAGTGGCAGTGAGTACTTCATGCCCTAGAGCTTGTAGCTAAGGTCTTTTGGCATGTGATTGATCCGAGTAGAGGATGGGGTGGATATGTGGCCACATGGTTTATTTTGATTGTTGTTACTGAATGATGTGCATGATGTAGTGTTAGATTGAAGATTTTTGTCACCGTATGGCTGGCTTTGCATGTCATCCTTTGTTGATGAGACCGAGACGTTGTCGATGCTCACATATCCGTAGAATGTAGAGCTTCCTTCGATGCCTGGCATGTGCTCTCTGTTAAGGTTCATGCACTAGCCACTTAAACCAAAAGTCTGAACTGATGGAAAGGGCAAGGCAATCTACTTATACACTTCACAACACCCCCACTCGCGTGTGACGGGAGAAGAGAAAGTCAACACGTGAAAGAAGAAGAGCACACCGAAACAGGACATCAGCGGTGGCTAAAGAGGGGGTAACAGCAATTTTTAGGCTTAATTGCGAAAACCATGTGAAAGGCAAGATTTGAACTCGAGACCTGGGGCTCTGATACCATGTTAAGGTTCATGCACTAGCCACTTGAACCAAAAGTCCGAACGGATGGAAAGGGCAAGGCAATCTACTTATACACTTCACAACACTCTCTTGCGGTGGAGTTAACTAGGAAGAAGGCAATCAAAACTAGCAAAGCACATATCACATGCATAGTGAAGGGGGGCAGTGAAGGGCACTATGAAGTGGGATGTTTTCCCGTCCATCGTCGTCCCCAACAAGATGTGTGATCCCATCAAGAGAACGGTTAGTACTGAAAAGGGGCTCAACCAGTTGGATTCATGTGTCCAAGCTTAAAGCCCTTAGCTGCGCACAATGGGATGAGGACACATTAAAAGCTGCGCACAATGGGATGAGGGCACATTGACAGCTGCGCACAATGGGATGAGGACACATTGACAGCTGCGCACAAGGGGATGAGGACACATTGACCATTGGCTTAGACGTGGAGCACTACAAAGGCCACATCATGGTACTAACACTTGTTTAAGTTCATCTAAAGTGTCATTTCTTCCATTTCATCAAACCTAGCAGTACTAACACATTGGATGTCCCCTGTCATAGATAACCCTAAGGACGCCGAGTACCTGAACAAGCCCATCGCGAACAACACCCAAATGCAACAAATCTTCTACTTTGGTCTGGCTACTGGCAGATTTGCCATGGGTTCTAGTGAGCCTCTCGGTACACCTTTCCCTAACTACATAGAGACCTAGGAGTCTGAGACCACTGCCCTGAATGATGATGGTGATGATGTCCCTACTGCTGGTGTGGTCCTTGGTGCTAGCTTTGGTGTTGGAGCTAGTGTTGTTGTTGCTGATGGTGGTAAAAAGATTAAGAGGTCATCCTTGGTGGATGAGGCGTGGTCACCATCAACTGCATGACCTAGGTTGTGAAAGTGGTACGTGGCAACTGTCCTGAGGGACAGTTCCCCTCATGTGCACCGAGGCCTCTACGCCGCCATCATGGAAGTCGTTGGGTTAAGTCCTGAGACTCTGATGGTGGCTCACAACCACATCTTTGACAACATTTCTCAAGGTAATGTATTTGTTGGGATCTTAGATGACCACAAGGTGCTCTAGCTAAGTACCTTCTTATCCAAGAACTACTACGTGTATTGCTCCCTGGTGACGGTGGTGGTGGTGGTGGTGGTGATGGATTCATGATGATGATGATGTACATTTTGGAGTATCTAGGACTTGTACTCTCAGTTGGTATATATGAAACCCTCAGTTGGTGAACCTGCGGTGGCAGGATTACACCATCTTTTATGACACCATAGTAGTTGAATTTGATCATATGATCACACTAGTTGGTACCTAGAACTTGTGATGCTTTTGCCTATATAAATCATACATGCTTATGTTGCAAATTGATTTGCATGCTTGTGTTGCTTATATTTCATTGTTTCCATATGTGTAAACCTTCGGCGTGTCCTCTTGCATTCTAGAGGATCAGGCAATTTTAAGCTTATTTGTATTTAATTTTTTGCATTTTACTTTCAAGCAACCAATCACTATTTTCTATTTATTTTTTAATGCATAGATAGCTAGAATTGTGAAAATCTAGTTGGAGAAAATAAATAGTTTTACCTATGGTTTGATGCCCTATACATCCATATTGAGGGGTGCTACAACTATCTATTGCGCTTGGGGTTTATCAACAAGCAACACGAGATTCCTTTCTGACGCATTCAACAAGAAAAACTGTGCATGTGGGCGATGTTGTCGTGGAGCTTTCGCTCAGAACCGCATCAGGAAGCTCATAGGAGGTGCATCTCTAAAACCACGCCCACAATAAGGTTAGACAACACCATTCAAACCCTATCTATCCGTATCTAGAAAAAGATGAGTATTTTTAAAAATAAAGTTATTATTTGAGGAGTAATAGCGTACTAGTGTGGATCAGCTGGTTCCCACACCTTGTTGCTATCGGCGCAGATCATGGATCGGGTCGCGCGGACGGTCAGTGTGTGTGACAAAGCCAGACGCAGATCGTGCTACTGGCTGGAAGTTTGACAAACTGGGGGGCCATCGGGTAGCAGCATAGGAACGACGTAAAAGTCAGCAGGAGGAAAACAGGGCACGCTGCTCCCGCGTCGGACTGGAGCTTCGCCGCACTGGGTCGGTCGACATCGCGTGCATGCGTGCGCTGGGGCCGGCCGGCGGCGGCGAAGGAGTGTACGTGCCTCGAAAGTGTCGTGGAATCCGGCGCACGCAATCGGAGGCAGGCGTGTGCGTGCGGCATGGATGAGTCGCCGGAGCAGTGCCACACACACACATAGCATGACCACCATTGACTGACTGACCGACCGACCCGGGTTACACAGACGCACGCCTAGGCTGCTTATAAAGACCACATCGTGAGCTGACGACCAGGACGTACTCACCCTCCCTCCTTATTCCAAGCCTAACCAAAAAAGCCATCGCATCGGATCGCGTGTTTTTGGTTCTCAGGTCGGTTTGGAATTGGAGGAAGCTAGCAATGGCAGCTCAGGGAAGAGGCAGTGCAGCTCTCGTCGCCGGCGCCCTCCTCGTGCTCCTGTCCCTGCTCGCTGGCGCCGCCGCTGCCAAGACGACGTACATTGTCGGCGACGACGCCGGGTGGACCAAGAACCTCGAGGCCTCGTGGCTGGCCGGCAAGACCTTCTACGCCGGCGACGTGCTCGGTAAAGTCCTTGCCGTCGCTGCCTTCCTTCCATGGGCTATATATCACCATGCATTGTTGCTCACTACACACGCACCTATGTCCTACGGCAGTGTTCAAGTACGACAAGGAGCACCACGACGTGTCGGTGGTGGGCGGCAAGGGGTACCAGCGCTGCCAGCTGCCCAAGCACAGCGACCACAGCTGGGTGCTGCGCACCGGCAACGACGCCGTGACGCTCCGCAGGGGCAACAACTACTTCATCTGCGGCCAGCCGGGCCACTGCCAGAACAACATGAAGCTACACGTCAACGCCCTGTAAAGACCCAACTGGACATCGCCATCCTTCATCCTTCTATCCATCTACATGGCTCCGAAGTGACTCTTGCTTGCTTGCCACTAGTAGTAACTTAAGTGCCACTCGGGCATAACGTGTGTCATGATCCAGCAAACGTCCATGTTTTAATGAGTTTGAGTTTGAGGGACACAACTTAATTTGACATCTACATCGAGCTGCCACTTGTTAGTTTCAATACTCCCTAACTCAACTTTGTCTAGATATAGATGTATCTAATCAACAAACTGTCTAATAAATACATCCGCATTTAGACAAAGTTAAGTTAAGTGAATTAATTTAGATCCGAGAGAGTAACTTAACTGCCACTCGCGCATACCATAGTCATGATCCAGCAAACTTTAATTAAGCGTCACCAATGGTTCCTCCCAATTCTCTACTCACGATGCATGTTATGTGCTCGTACGTTGACTTGGCTGTAGCCAATCAGTTCGAGAACCCGATCAGATCACTTGTATACGTCTTGATCTCACGATTCACAAATACAGCGAGCAGAGCCCCGCCACATGGACCACTAGAGGATTAACACACGGAGGCGCTGCAAGGTTTTTTTTTTTTTTTCGAAACCTCATCAGAGGGTGGGAGCTAACGCAATTGCATTATAAAAAAATTAAAATTGTCCAGTTAATAAGAAAAACCAGATCTAGAAAACCATAAAATAGGCGGTTAATTAAGGAAAAACCCGACAAAACCAAACACCACAAAGGTCATTGATCTATAGCATACAAAATATAGCAAGTTTGTTTCCTCTGAAGAGCATACAAAACCAAGGCAGCAGACCAGACGGGTGCATCTTGCTTGCTTGGTTGGCTCATGCCTGGGCGCCAAGCTATGACTTGACTTACTAGCTGTAGTAGCCAATCAGTTTGATCAGATCAGCAGCTTCCCATTTTAATCTCAAAGTTAACAAGTACATCATGCAAACCCGCCACACGGACGACTAGAGGGTTCAGTGTATTAATATACGGAGCACTGTAAGAAGAAGGAAAAAAATGTCAGTATTCCATCTTAAATCTCACAAAGGTCAGTTCACCTGCAGCATACCAATGTAGCAGCGAGAGATAAGTTCATTTTCCGGGCGCTCAAGGGAGTGGTGTTTTCGCACATGGGATCGTATGCTTCCTTTATTTTGAAATACATGTTACACATTTTTTAAAATTTCAAAAAAATCGAACGAAAAATTCGCACGTAAATCTTCACGTGTTGTGCACTTGCAAAGTTGTTTCATGAAAAAACGATTTGCCGCGTGGCATGTGTAAAAAGACAAATTTCAACACTAAAAATAAGGTTTTTCCGAAAATAAATTTTTTTTTTTTAACATAGACCACAAAAAATATTGGTTTCTCGCGGAAACTTGACGAACACACATCTATTGTGGAGATGTACATGTAGAATTTTTGTCAAATATTTTTGACATTTCAAATATTATTTTTTGGTAGAGCCTAGAGGGAGCATATGCACCCGGGAGCCGAATTGAATTTCTGCTGAAGAAAAGCATACAAAACGAAGGCAGCTGACCAAAACAGCCTAATTAATCAATCACTAAAGTTGAAGGGATAGTTAGCCCACGAAAAGGTATCTGGGATCATGGCCGTTCACAGGGGACAAAAAAATGGTGAGGGAGGGGGCACCTAAGCAAAAGCCTTAATTTATATGCTTGGCTCAGGCCTGGGATAGGGCTGGCCGGCTTCTTTGGATGCATGTCATTGTTGGGTTACAGGTGGATGTGATGGCTAGAGTAACTAAACAGCATCTAAACTACTGTAGTTTAACTGAAACCCAAAGGTGATTCCCTTCGCAACCATTCAGAGCAAAACCTCCCTTGGCCAATTCCCGGTTTCTAAAAATTTCATTCGGGCGTCATAGAATTTTCAACTTCCGCAAGCATATAATGGCCTGGTGAGTAGGATTACAAGGAGCAGAAGACAGCGCCTACAGCCAGGAGTACTACTCTAATGTAACTCCAGTTGGCAGACCAGTGAGTTTGAGCGAGTACCTCTTCACCCAGTATGGGTTGCCGGCACGCACCTCAATCTCCATATGAAGCGATGTTTTGTTTACTTACAAAAAGGACATGTTTACCAAGTTCATCAGCAGGCATGATACCCATGTCCTGTATCCGGATGAACACAGTGATTCAGTTAACAGCCTATTTATCTACTTATTACAATCCAGCCAATTTAATAAATAATAATTACGAGGCAAGGCATGGAACTTACCACCAAAACTGGAAGCGCCAAAACGCTGCCAGATGTTGATTGAGCATGGGATTTTCAGGGAGGATGACACAAAGTAGAACATGCCAATTGCACGCGGTGTCCTTCAAAGGACTGATTCAAAGCCAAACCTGTAAACACACAATTATCATACAACATTCAGTGTCACTACCAAGATAAAGGCCATAATGCAACAAAAATGCTGCACTGGAATTGGTTGTCAAAGTAATTGACTCTGTCATATCTGCATTGTTACTGCGAGTATATAAATATCAACAACATCAAGGATTGCACACAAAGGCAAACCTCGTACCCATCTGTTCCCATACTTCATAGATCAAAATTTCACAGAACTACTAAACTAACTAGTACCATGGTTGGGAAGTGGTCGGTTGGGCTGTTCGACTGCTTTGGAGATTTCGGCACCTGTATGCAGAGATACCTTTTTTCGTTCCTCTTGCGCCTCTTGTGCATGTGTTTCAGTAATCAGTGAATGCAAAGTACTCGTCAATGTTTGATACCGTCTCCTGATCTTGCAGGTTGTTTGACTTTCTGGTGCCCCTGTGTTACCTTCGGTCGCATTGCTGAGATCGTGGACAAAGGCTCCACATGTAAGTGTTTCCCTTCGAATCTGCGATTGGGTAACGCATAAAAAAAACATTGATTTTCTTGGCTGATTCCCCTTGTTTTCAGCATGCTGCATAAATGGGACCATCTATGTTTGCCTAGCATCCATAGGCTGTAACTGCTTGTATTCTTGTACCAAACGATCGGCGATACGGTCGCAATACAACTTGGAAGCATCGCCGTGCATGGACTGCTGCGTCCACTTCTGTTGTGAGAGTTGTGCTCTATGCCAGGAGTACAAGGAGCTGGAAAATCGCGGCTTCAACATGGCCAAAGGTTTTTGCTTCTTACCGAGAATGAAAATTCATGTTCAGAAAGGCACCAACATTACTAAATCATGCTCCACCTCACAACATTTGCAGGATGGGAAGGGAGCAACAAGATGGTGGGGTGTGTGCAAGGCATGAAAGCACCAGGAAAGCAAGGGATGTGCTTCTAGAACATGCATACATGGCTCCAGAATTTACTGCTTGTGGTGATTTAAACTGTCGCGTTAATGGGTTTATGTGAATTTTGATTTGCAATGTTAACAATGCCACCCAAAAGGAAAATAAAGCAGGCTTATGATCATTGTGGTGTTTAATTCTCAAATTGCCAAAATTACTTACTTCTATTCTTATGTGTGGCTTCAACATTCCAACATCAGCAGTCAACACATATTATGTGATTTGCAACTTGATAAATATTGTGAGGTTGCAGGTTGCACTGCATGCCAGTGGCTGTGACAGAAAGGAGTCACTAAATTAGCAATGCTAGACTCAATATTCACTAATCATGGCCTTTCATACTAGCTGCTCCATAAGGCCTTGTTTACTTCTCTCGTATTTTTTTCCCCAATGAGTATGGGGATGGGAGGGGATTTGGTGTCACCCAATCCCCTCAAATACCCTTCCCCAAAAATACACTAGTATAATGGAGAGTTTTTGATTTAGGCAAAAAATGTGGGGATGGGAGGGTATATCTCGGGATTATTTGGTTCAAAACCGGAGAAGTAAACGACTAGTGGGGATTTTCCGGGATACAAAATAATCCCCTCCCATCCCCATAAATACCTTAGAAGTAAACAAGGCCTAAAGGACAAATACTAGCTGCTCCATAAAAACATAGGGCATAAGGTTAAAATCAAATAAAGAAAAGTCTGGGCCAACTCAGCAAAAAAAAAAAAGCTCAATACTTGCAAGTGCAAACCCTTGTGTGCCAACAATGGTACATCTCAGTGCGTAGACAAGGACCAATGTCTAACAATGTTAGTATCTTGGCCACATGTAGGTCCGATCATCTGTGCAGTACAGATGGCAGAGCCAGATATAATGTCCTCCCTGAACAACAAAAAATCAAAGGCAAATGCCAAAAAGAAACACCAAAGTGGAGATCATTAAGAAATTCGATAACATCGATGAAAAATTGGGGCTTTTATTAAGGATAGAGCTACAACAAGGAAATTTGCAGAGCAGCAGAGTCTATCCAACTCGGATTCACATTGAAATTGTCACCAGCTCATCAATTGCATAACTTAAACTTATTTGAGTCAACATCAAAGCTTCGGCTCCTGCTTTTACTTTACCACTAAGTATGCGCCCCTTTGTTACATTCAAGTCAACACGCAACAGTTATTATTTTTATCCCACCAATCCAGTAAAAAGAACTGAACAAAAAGGCATCAGCGTTACCACCAAACTGGAAGCTCCAAAGTGCTGCCAAATGCTGATTGAGCGTAGGATTTTCCGTAGGAACAATCTGGTCGGACAAGCCAATTGGATATGAATTGACGTACTTGGAAAGAGTAACTCAGAGCCAAGCCTGCAGACACAAGGTTAAGTGCAAGAAGCAAAAGAACACCCACAAAACAACAAAAAATGCTGCAATGAATGTACTTTCGGAGGACACTTGTGATACTCCGCACTGATACTACATCACTGCTGCTTTATAAATACCAACAGGATCATGTTGCTCAAGAAGGCCCGGCTACACAGTACACACCATCTATTTCGATATTCCACAGATCATAATCTATCAAACAAATGACCAGCAAGGTGGGAAAGTGGTTAACTGGGCTTTGTGGCTCCTTTGGAGACTGCGGCACATGTATGCAAAGCTATCATCTAATGTTCTTGTTGTGTGGAGATTTTTGATAACGTACAATATCAATTAGTCGTTGATATTTCATTTTCTTTGTTAACGCTACAGGTTGCTTGACATGTTGGTGCCCCTGCATTACATTTGGCCGCATTGCTGACATTACGGACAAAGGCTCATCATGTACGTGGTGCACTTATAATTTTCTCTTGGGTTCAAGCAGAAAAACTGAATGTCTTGTTAGTTGACTCTCCTTGTTTTCAGCATGCTGCATACAGGGGACTCTATATGTTTTGCTAGGGTCCATTGGCTGCCACTGGCTGTATTCTTGTACCAAACGCTCCTCACTGAGGGCACAATACAACTTCCCCGGATCACCCTTCATGGATTGCTGCGTCCACATGTTCTGTGAAAGTTGTGCGCTATGCCAAGAGTACAAAGAGCTAGAAAACCGCGGGTTCAACATGTCCAAAGGTATCTCTCCTCCTTCTGGGTGAAAGAAAAGATAGATAATAAACAAATGTTCACAAGAAATGCCATGATGAATAATTACATTTACAGGATGGAAAGGTAGCAACGAGATGGTGGTGGATATGACAGCACCAGAAAAGCAAGGGATGGAAGTGCTTTTAGACCATGAATAAATCCAGAATTTGATGGCTGGGATGCTTGGCGACTCTCTTCAACGGCTTTGTGTTGATCTTCATTTTCCAATACTCTCTCAGCCACATTTGATCCGACGCTGTTAAATCTCATTTATGTATCCTTGTGTTTTGGCTTTTGTTACTTTTATTTAAGACTCATCAGTCAACATCCGGTGAGCAGGCTGTAGGTTACATTTGCGCACATGTCGCCTGTGCCATATAAATGTACCGCTCAGTCCGCACTGCAATGGCACACTAGTCCTCTCTACTCGCTGGCAAATTGGCATATGCAAATAAGTGCTAACTTCAAGACGAGGAATCATCTCAGTAAAATTTAAATGATACCAAAGAGAAAGGAATCTTTCCATCTACCATGGTGGGCACGAATCTCGGGGAATAAATGAACGGTGACGGAAACACCCACACCCATGCGTGTGTGTACAAAAGTATTTCCGCTAAAATATGTTATTTTAAAAATGACTAGACAAAACACACAAACGACTTTCTGAAAAAGTTTTATATCTATAGAAGCTCATATCTGGAATGCCTAAATGAACACATGAGAGAGTTCAACTATAACAAAATATAGTCCTAAGAAATGTGTACAGATACAGGAGAAAAGGTTTTAATCCAGGGAAATAGTTACCTCAAATGTTAAATCATGCGCATCGAGGTTCCGTTTCCTGGGCTGAAGATATTGTTGCACAAAACACTATCCAGAAGAAGTGTACAACTCTTACTGTGCTCAAAGATCAAACAATATCAGTGCCTTTCATAAGGAGCATTTGCTGCTTATGAGTTTCTTCTATGCGATGATACAGCACCAGTCTGCATTGTTGTTGATTCACTCCCAAGTCAAGTTATCATATAAATCTTCCCATCTTTATCACAGACATCACTAATTCATGTCATCAATATGTTGCCTTCCTTCACAGAAATCGTTCTCCTTGCCAAATCCCATCAACTGTTCACACGGAATTATCCATATGAGAGATTGCTACAATTGTTGCAATCCACCCAAAGAACAAACTAACCAGCTGGTGGCATTCTTGCAGCTGTTCAACACACGTTCAGACTTTCTTAGAAGAAACAGTAGCAGGTCAGGAATTAGATCCTCTAGGACCAGAAACAACACCAACCCGAATTATTTTCACCTGCAGACTCATGCCTTCAGCAATGCCACTCTCACTGCATCCATGGGTAGCTGCTTCAATCCATAGTGAGAGTGGACAAACATTACAGCAATGGAGATATAAGGAGCCCCATGCTTACATAAATCGATCACCGGTTGTCATCACCAAACAGCACCTTGTAAAACCTCCTCCTCTCCTCCCTCTTCTCTGCACTAACCAATTGTGCTGCCTCATCCTCCGGCTCCTCTTCCTCCTTCTTTACATCAACATCGCCTCTCCTCCTCTTGTTCTCCAAATTTGCAGCAAGCCGCCGCTGGTTATACTCGTGCAGCCCCTCCTGCATGAGCTCCCCGAGCCTATCCTTTGCCGCCACCACTGGATCCTTCACCCTCAGCTCGGACACGTCGTAACCCTCACGAAGCACCACCGTGTGGAGTTTGTATCGATTCGACACATAGAAGAGGCATGGATGCCGGAGCAGCAGCCTACCAATGTCCTCCGGCAGCCCGAACTCCCACCTGAAGTGCTCAAGCTTCATAACCGAAATCTTTCTCCACATGGTGAGCGAAAGGAACTCATGAACCACCGCGACGGCGCGCTTCTCGGCCTCCGCGTCCGTGCTGGGCACCGCCCAGTCCTCCGAGTAGGGCGAAATGTAAGGCGTGGAGTTGAAATCCTCCATCTTTTCGTGGGACTTGACCCAAGAGGACGGCAACGAGCAGGTGAACCTCGGGAGGGAGTTCGTCGCGGAGGCGGCGGCCTCGACGGCGGAGACGGCGAGGGAGGGAACCCACCGGAGCAGCTCCAGCTCGGCGGCGTTGCGGCGGTGAGGGTACGGGTTGGCGAGGCGGAAGAGGTCGGTGTGGGCCGGCAGGACGCGGAGGAGGTAGTCGTCGGGGAGGCCGAGCGGGCCGCGCAGCGCGGCGAGCTTGGAGACCTGGAGGCGGCGTCCACGGGCGAGCATGAGCACCCGCGCGAGCCGGTCGGCCATGGCTGGCTCGGACGCGGCGACGGCGGCCTCCTCGGCGTCGACGAGCTCGGCCATCCGCTTGGTGAAGCCGAAGCAGAGCTCCCCGCCGCTCCCTGAGGGGCCGTCGCCGGTGAAGATGTCGAAGCAGGATGGGTACTTGCGGAGCCAGTTGGCGGCGCGGCCGAGGAGGTCGAGCGTCTTGAAGCGGGACTGGAGGAGGCGGACTGGGGCGGAGCGGGACGGGAAGCGGAGGAGGAGGCGCTTGATCTGGTTGTTCACGATCCAGCGCCGGTTGCGGCGGAGGGCCGCCTCCAGCGGCGGGTCCTTGGGAGACGACCACCGCGCCATAGCCGCGCTTCAGCGGCGGCGGCGGCGGCGGCAACAGGACGGTGTGATGCGAATAATTGGGCTTATTTTGGACATGGGCTGATAATCGGCTTTTTCACCTGGGGTGAAGCTCGGATTGCGTTCAGTTCGCTCACGGCCCAGTATTTATTCTAGGCTCATAGGCCCATTGAGAGATCTTCCTCCATTGGACGCGATTGGCAGGCTCCGATTGAACTGAGAGTTGCGGGGTCCTCCTCCCTCACGCCCGCGGGAGCTCCTGGACACCGACCTGGTCGGCGCTGGGAGGATACCGCACACCCTCGCGCGTCCCGGGTAGCTAGCTGGGCCGCGGCCCAACATCAGGTAATGCGTTTTTATCTCTTCGTTTTTTTTTCTGTTGTTTGTTTTTTTTAATTTTTTTTTAAATCTGAACATTTGTCAAAATTGAAAAAATTCAAATTAAAAAGAAATAACTTTTTAAAATCTGAACATTTTTCAGATTTAAATATTTTAAAATTTGCATAAAAATGTATTTTACTCTATGAACAATTTCCGAATTTGAACATTTATGAATTTGAACAAAATTTATATTTGAAAATTTTTTGAATCTGAACGATTTTCATATTAGAACAATTTTAGAATTTAAACAAATTTCAAATTTCAACGGTTTTCAAATTTGAACGGTTTTCAATTTTGAACATTTTTTAATTTAAACATTTTCAATTTAAACAATTTTTAAAAATTGTAATTTTTAAATCTGAAAAATATAAACAAAACCGAAAATAGAAAACAGAAAAAAAAAACAGAAAAAGAAACCAGAAAAGAAAAAAGAAAAAGGAAAAACAAACTGCGACAGGCTAAAACTACACAAATGGGCCTGGCCCATACCCGACCAGGGGCTGTGCGGTGGCCGGTAGCCACCGACCTGGTCGGTGTATAGGTTTTTCCGCGCCCGCGCGCCCCCCTACTTCTCTAGCGCTCACACGTTATTTCGTATCTGGGCCGGCCCAATTTCGACTGTCCAACTCTTGTTCCTTTTTTTTGGATCGTTCCCGGGCCTCCGACTTGTTCCCGCTTGCGGGCCGTTTTCAGCTCGTTCGGGCTGCTGGTGCTACCACTGATGGTCGGTGGGTATATAAACCGGTGTAATTTTCTGCCAACTACCGATGTGGGACTATTCTGCTGGGAGGCCGAACGAAAAATCATTTGGCAGATGTTGGGTTGGATGGTAGTCGGCCCAATTATTTGGACTTGCTTTGTTCGCGTCGGCTGAAACTGGAGAACTCGTCGTGCGGCCGGACACGCACGTGCTTGCTTATTCCGGCTGCAGCTGGTATTTAAGCTGGTCGGTCTCGCTCTAATTTTCCGAGGTGGGACTAAAATAGACGGTGCGTTTGCCTATACTACGACCGCTGCTGCTTGTTTGTGTACATGGATCGCTACTGCTCTTTGAGTTCAGGCAACAAAGCAAAAGGTACTCTTATTTCTGTGCTACATGGCGAGGTTCTTTTGGAACGTGACATGAACTAGGGCACGAAGTTGCATGCGCGCCGTCCGGCTGTATACCCGTACGTGTACGTACGTATAATCTACCTACCTATACACCGCATGCACGTGCACATATATCGTTCCACAAAAAAAAACTCAAGTAGCTATTCAAGTGAGCTTGAAGCCCATATTCACCTAATGCTACTTTAATGTTTAATTCTCTCAGTTAATTAGGCGAAAACGTAGGGGAACAACAACGTAGACGATGCGGAACAAGAACCTAGACGGAGGGGAACAACAACCTGCACGAAGGAGAACAACATGACAGAGAGGAACAACAACCTAGATGGTTGGGAACAATAGCTTAGACGGCGGGGAACAACAGCTTGAACGGAGGGGAACAACAACCTGAATGGAGGGGAACAACATCCTATACGACGGGGAACAACGGCCAAGATGGTAGGGGAACAACAATCTGGATGGAGGGGAACAACGGCCTAGACGACGAGGAACAACAACCTAGACGGTAGGGAACAAACAGTTTAGACGGTGGGGAACAACATCCTACACGACGGGGAACAACGGCCAAGATGGTAGGGGAACAACAATCTGGATGGAGGGGAACAACGACCTAGAATGGCGGGGAACAATGACATAGACCGAGAGGAACAATGACCTACACGGAGGGGAAACAAAAAGCATAGACAGCAGGGAACGACGACCTACACGGAGGGGAACAACGACATAGACGGCGGGGAACAACAACCTAGACGGTAGGGAACAAACAGTTTAGACGGTGCGGAACAACATCCTAGACGACGGGGAACAACGGCGAAGATGGTAGGGGAACAACGGCCTAGAATGGCCGGGAACAACGACTTACACGAAGGGGAACAATGACATAGATTGAGAGGAACAACGACCTACACGGAGGGGGAACAACAGCCTAGACAGAGGGGAACAACCACGTAGATGGTGGGGAACAACAACCTAGACAGAGAGGAACAACCACGTAAACGGTCGGGAACAAGAGCCACATAACGGAGGGGAACAACCTATACGGTGGGGAACAACAGCCTCCACGAAAGGGAACAAGAATCTGGACGAAGGGGAACAACATTCTACACTATGGGGAACTAGGTAAAAGAAAAGAAAGAAAAATACACATAAAGGGAAGAAGAATATAAAATAGAAGAATAAAAGAAGAAGGAGAAGAAGAAAAAAATCGGAAAAGTAAGGGAAAAAAGAGCGTACTAAGCTGCATGTACTGAAATGGAGAAATATAAAAAATCTGAAAAGAAAAATGAAAAACACAAGACGAAACAGTGGCGTATGTATATAAAAATGTTACTTCTACAAATGCAATAACTAGTATTGGTCTACCGGTTCCGTTCTAGCATAACCATGCCCTCTGCGTGAGTTCGATTCCTCGGCGTCTATTTTTGGCTTTTCTCGCGACAGCAGCGAAAGAAAGGATTAACGAGCTACATGGGCCGAGCCCACTAAGAAATCGCGCTAGCGAGCAGTTTCCGAGTTGCGTCCAGCGTCCTTTTCGTCCCGACCGATTGCCACCCGAGGAGAGTCGTTTGAATCGTGTGTGGCGAGGGCCCTAAACCCGGGTACATCACAATTTCCTTGCGCCTAATCCCGTAATCGAAACCCATCGGTTGCTCTGTTGGCTACACACCTCTAGTTTAGCCACCCGTATGGCGATACCACGACAATTTCACATTGATTTTTTGAACATATGTACAATTCATCATTATTTACAGCTAATCATTTTTCAAAATTGTATAGAACTTAAAAATATTAATTTCAAAACATTCAAAAAAGGCTCTATTATTCTCCAAAAAGATGTACTCCTTCCGCTAGAACCCGAGCTATGCAATTCTACAAAGACAACACTCAATCTACCAATTCAAAAGCATCGTGAGCTACGTCATCCATATCCCCTCTCTACTGGGGCACACTCAGATAGAAAAAAAAGGTGTCCAAGCACGGCCTGGATCCCTTCTGTGGCCCAAAAAATGTATGGCGCCCTCATGTTGATCCCTACCCACGGGAGGCCGACTGTGAGGCGTCGGACAGAAGTCGAAGTAGCTGCCATGTCGTACACCGATCGGCGGGCATTAGTAGCTAGCGAACTAGCCCCATTCTTTCCCTGCTAAATCGCCTAGCTGCCATGTCGTACACCGATCGGCGGGCATTAGTAGCTAGCGAACTAGCCCCATTCTTTCCCTGCTAAATCGCCTCTCACCTGCTCGAGACCTTTCCCATGCACGCAAAATTGCCACGGCAATTATCGCTAGTGTCCCCTCTCGACACCAATTGGCTAGATGCGCCTACACCAATCCATGACCGACACCCACCGCCTTGGTTGCCCCTCTCGCCGCTTGTCTCGACTCGCGGCGACCTCGCATGTCCGCCTTACACACAAGGTGTTCGGCCATTTGCCTCAGTAGGATTTATTTCTAGATTTTGTTGTTGTCCCCATTGTTCAGTTAATTGGTTGTCCGTTGTTTCGTAGACTATGGATAGAGAAGACGAGATGATGAAACATCATTTCTTGAAAGAGGAAGCCAATACCAGATGAGCACTCGGCAGTTCTCGTTTGTTTTCTACAATTACAATCTGGTGAGCTAAAGAATGTCGCTCCGAGACATAGGTTTGAATTTTGGGAGAAGGAAGAGCGAGGAAAAGCAAAGGATGGGGGATTATGCCATGCGAGATGCCAACTATTTTGCCGACCACCCAACATGTACCCGAGAGTAAATTCGGCACCTATTTAGGATGAACAAGGAGGTGTTCATAAAGCTACTTGTGTGTCGATGTTGGATGCGGTATGGAGGCCGACTGGAGATGCCTTATGGGCCCATTTGGTAGCCTGGGCTCCATTTGGACCTCACTGGCGTAGTGAGATGGGAGCGCACGCGCGTTGCAAATGGGGCATAGGTCATAAAAGGTGTGCCGTTTGGTTTCCATTTGGAATTTTCTGCACCGGAGAGGGAAGCCAGCCCCAATTGTTTGGGTGCATGCACAGACGTCTTTCTCCCCCGGTCGTGCATCGCACACCTTGTTTGGTTCATCACATGAGGGATTAGTATATACCACCTCGAACAAGTTTATCATTACAGATCGGGGATCGGTTCAAGCAAGTCCTAGCTAATCGAGGGATACAAGAGCACCTCCAAAAATCAGCACATCATGGAGCACTAAGCAGGAAACTGGTTCCGTTGCCAGGTCCTAAGCCAGGTCGCCCTCTCTGATGGCTGCAGCTGGCGGTACTCGGCATACTCTTCTTCGTTATCTGCAATGGAGTTGATTGCCTTGACCAGCAAGTTAGGTTGGTATAGTTGCGCCTTGTAGATAAAACGGGGCGTGAAGATCGTCTTCATGTCAGCATAGTTTCTGATTAGGTTCCCGACGTACGCATGATGCCTCGGGCAGCGCTAATCCAAAAGGAATAAGTGTTAGTGCGGATAACAATGACATACTTTTAGATCTATGAAGAAACTCAATGAAGCTTACTACCCTAATGTACTCATGCATCATCTCTTCATTAGTAGCATAGAAGCAGCAACCATCTTTGCTCCAGTCGAGAGTGCGATCGGATTTGATCTTGCTTATGACGCTCCACTTGGTCCTCCACTTTCTGATGTGGTTGTAGATCTGAAGAGTGATCGTATGTATGCCAGCAAATGCAAGAACATCAGCAGCTACCTTCCTCATCTAGGCCTCTTGGAATTCCAGGTTAAAACAGACAGCGGTATGGACGAGCTCAACCAACCGCTTCAGCACAAATTCTGAAATCTTAGTTTGCCAAACCATGGCACTTCTGATTACAAACACACATGGTAGAGTCCAATGGTATGATCGCCTACATGGTATGATCGCCTATATGACATAGTTGAAGGAGAAAGATTAGGGGAGCCCAATGGTTTGATCGCCTACATGACAAATACCAGAAGAACGTAGCTAAGCGTTAGCACATCAATCAACTACCACTATCGTCCCCACATCCTTAAGCGTTAGCACATCAATGAACTACCACACTACCACATCTACATCCTTAAGCATTAGCACATCAATAAACTAGCACTACCAACGTCAATAAACTACCAAAAAAGAAAGAGCGGCCTTATAGTCAGAAGAGCCACATGCAACACCGAGGTCAGGGAAGCAGGGGACCCTCGCAAAGATGCATGCAGCATAACCGTCATCGTGGAAGGGTCAGATGAAACGACGACAACCGTCCCTATGGTAGAGTCAAATGCAACCTCGACAACCGTCCCCGTGGTAGAGTCAGATGCAACCTCGACAACCGTCCCCGTGGTAGAGTCAGATCCAACCTCGATAGGTGACAAAGAAATGACCTACAATGGATTCTATCAGCTCCCCCTGTGTACCCAAAAGATCTAAATATAAGGCTAGGGTTTGCTGAAGCTTACAACAACTGGAGTCATCGATGCAGAGGAAGAAGACGACAAGTCGCGTCAAGTAGCCCACCGCGACAGCCAACGTTGCCACCGCCAGCCTCGCCGATCGTGCTGGTGAGGAAGAGCCAGCCATATCGCTAGATCAGGAAGGGTGGATGAGCTCGAGATGGGGGGATTGAGGGATTTGGATTTGGCGGTGAGAGAGCCGCCCCTATGTACGGTGGCGAAATTTGGAGCGCGGTGACCGAATTCATCCCGCCGAGTTTTTGCCATTCCGCGCGAGCTCGCGCCATCTCCCCTCGGTGGCTCTGTGGGAACGCGGCATTATCGATTTGGCGGAGACGAGGGTGACTCGCTAGAAACGGCCGATCTGGACGTTCCTCCGGAGCCTAGCCCGAGGGTGCTTTAAGAACCGTGCGTTGCAATAACGTGGAGGAGCCCGGGCGGGGGCGGGGTGATGTCTACACACGCTTCTATTCCTCGTAGACGAGTGTTGGGCCTCCAAGAGCGAGAGGTTTGTAGAACGAGCAGCAAGTTTCCCTTAAGTGAATCACCCAAGGTTTATCGAACTCGGGGAGGTAGAGGTCAAAGATATTCCTCTCAAGCAACCCTGCAATTAAGATACAAGAAGTCTCTTGTGTCCCCAACACACCTAATACACTTGTCAGATGTATAGGTGCACTAGCTAGTTCTGCGAAGAGATATTAAAACACAGGTAGTATAGGTGGTGGTAAACGGTAATTGCGATCTGAAGTAAATATTGCAGGAAGTAAAGATGCAGTAAAAAAGTAAATAAGCGATGTTTGCAGTATTTGGAAACAAGGCCTAGGGATCATACTTTCACTAGTGGACACTCTCAACAATGATCACATAATAAATAAATAACTTCTCCTCACTTGTGCTACTTTCAAACACTCTCTTGTTGGATAACAAACATCATTCATTGTGTAGGGCTACAAGAGCACACCTCAAGCCGGAGTAAATAAGCTCCACAACATCCGGAGTTCATATTAAAGTAACCTCTAGAGTGCATAATAGACCGTTTCAATTTAGACCTAGTACTAACATAGCATACACATTGTCACCAATAGCTATGAAAGGGGGAATAGATCACATCAATAATATCATAGTAATAGTTAACTTCATAATCTACAAGAGATTATAATCATAACCTACGCCAAGTACTACATGATGCACACACTGTCACCTCTACATCATGGAGGAGGAATAGACTACTTTAATAACATCACCGGAGTAGCACATAGATTAATAGTGATACAAAGCTCATGATCACATAAAGATCACACCATGGGAGAGAGAGATGAACCACATAGCTACCGGTAGAGCCCTCAGCCTCGGGGAGAACTACTCCCTCCTCATCATGGGAGACAAGCAACGGCGATGAAGATGGCGGTGGTGTCCATGGAGATGGATTCACGGGGCAATTCCCCGTCCCGGCGGCGTGCCGAACGAGACTTCTGTCCCCCGAAACTTGTCTTCGCGATGGCGGCGGCTACGAAACTCTTCGTGGAATATGACTGGATGTTTTAGGGTTTTCGCGACGGGGAGAATATATAGGCGAAGGGGCGATGTCGGTGGAGTCCCGAGGTGGGGTCCCCACTCGGCGGCGCAGCCAGGGCTGGGCCCGCGCCCCCTAGGGTGTGGGCACCTCGTGGCCCCCTTTCGTCTCTCCTTCGGACTCCGTGAAGCCCCTGGAAAAATAAGAACGTGGCCTTTTGTTTCGTCCAATTCCGAGAATATTTCTGTGTAAGATTTCGAAACCAAAAACAACACAAAACGAGAACCGACACTTCAAGCATCTTGTTAATAGGTTAGTTCCGGAAAATGCATAAAACATTATAAAGTATGACTAAAACATGTTGGTATTGTCATAAAACTAGCATGGAACATAAGAAATTATAGATACGTTGGAGACATATCAAGCATCCCTAAGCTTAGTTCCTACTCGCCCTCGAGTAGGTAAACGATAACAAGGATAATTTACGAAGTGACATGCTACCAACATAATCTTGATCAATACTATTGTAAAGCATATGAGATGAATGAAGTGATTCAAAGCAATGGTTTACTAACAAAAAGATAATGACTAAATAACTGAATCATATAGAAAAAACTTTTCATGAATAGTACTTTCAAGACAAGCATCAAAAAGACTTGCATAAGAGCTAACTCATAAAGCAATAGATTCAAAGTAAGAGGTTTCGAAGCAACACAAAGGAAGATTAAGTTTCAGCAATTGCTTTCAACTTGTAACATGTATATCTCATGGATAATTGTCAACACAAAGTAATATAACAAGTGCAATAAGTAAACATGTAAGAATCAATGAACACAGTTGACACAAGTGTTTGCTTCTAAGATAGAAAGAAGTAGGTAAACTGACTCAACATAAAGTAAAAGAAAGGCCCTTCGCAGAGGGAAGCAGGGATTACTCATGTGCTAGAGCTTTTTATTTTGAAAACATGGAAACAATTATGTCAACGGTAGTAATAATTCATATGTGTTATGTATAAAACCTCCTATAAGTTGCAAGCCTCATGCATCGAATACTAATAGTGCCCGCACCTTGTCCTAATTAGCTCGGACTTCCATGGATTATCATTGCATTACATATGTTTCAACCAAGTGTCACAAAGGGTACCTCTATGCCACCCGTACAAAGGTCCAAGGAGATAAATCGCATTTGATTTCTCGATTTTGATAGATCTCAACTTAAGGACATCCATACCGGGACAACATAGAAAACAGATAATGGACTCCTCTTTTTAATGCTTAAAGCATTCAACAACAAATAATATTCTCATAAGAGATTCTGAGGATTAATGTCCAAGCTGAAACTTCCACCATGATACATGGCTTTGGTTGGCGGCCCAATGTTCTTCTCTAACAATATGCATACTCAAACCATTTAATCATGAGAAATCTCCCTTTCTTCAGACAAGACAAACATGCATAACAACTCACATGATATTCAACAAGCAAATTATAAGAACTAAGATACATAGCAACATATTCATCACCACAATAGTTTTTTAGGCTACTTTCCCATGAGCTATGTATTGTAAAGA
>NC_061508.1:71203965-71246641 GCF_022539505.1 Lolium rigidum | reverse complement strand
GCTGAAACCTTCGAGATCTACTTGCCCTCTACTTCTAACTAAACCCTAGCCTACAATCCATAGGCATTGACAAGTTAATCCCTTGTCAAACACTGTCTACAGGAAAGGAGGGGGAACGTAGACATCAAGCACTTTTCTGGCGCCGTTGCCGGGGAGGAAAGGTAAAAGGCTCTCATACTACGGTCCCAGGTAAAGTATTTTTCTGGCGCCGTTGTGTGTGTGCTCAAAGCTATTTCCTTTAGATCCTGCAATTGCATCTTGTTGTTTCTTGTTTATACTAGTTTGGCATAATGTACAAGAGTGAGCTTCTTATTCTATTTCCTGATTTAAAACATGGATTGTTTGATGCGAAAATTAAAAAACCTATGAAATCTTCTTTGCATGCTGGTAGTAATATTAGTATGAACGCTTTGAACACCATTGTTGACAATAATATAGAAAGTTCTAAGCTTGGGGAAGCTGGTTTGCATGATATTTTTAGTCCCCCAAGCATTGAGGAGAAAATTTTCTTTGATGATACTTTACCTCCTATTTATGATGATTATAATGATAGTGGTCTTTTGGTGCCACCTACTATGGAGAGTGAATTTGATTATGATTACAATATGCCTCCTACACTTGATGAGAATAATAATGATAGCTACTTTGTTGAATTTGCTCCCACTACTACTAATAAAATTGATTATGCTTATGTGGAGAGTAATAATTTTATGCATGAGACTCATGATAAGAATGTTTCATTTGATAGTTATATTGTTGAGTTTGCTCATGATGCTACTGAAAGTTATTATGAGAGAGGAAAATATGGTTGTAGAAATTTTCATGTTACTAAAATGCCTCTCTATGTGCTGAAATTTTTCAAGCTATACTTGTTTTATCTTCCTATGCTTGTTACTTTGCTCCTCATGAACTTGTTTATTTACAAGATTCCTATGCATAGGAAGCATGTTAGACTTAAATGTGTTTTGAATTTGCCTCTTGATGCTCTCTTTTGCTTCAAATACTATTTCTTGCGAGTGCATCATTAAAACTGCTTGAGCCCATCTTAATGGCTAAAAAGAAAGAACTTCTTGGGAGATAACCCATGTGTTATTTTGCTACAGTACTTTGTTTTATATTTGTGTCTTGGAAGTTGTTTACTACTGTAGCAACCTCTCCTTATCTTAGTTTTGTGTTTTGTTGTGCCAAGTAAAGTCTTTGATAGTAAAGTAAGTACTAGATTTGGATTACTGCGCAGTTCCAGATTTCTTTGCTGTCACGAATCTGAGCCCACTGCCCTGCAGGAAGCTCAGAAAATTATGCCAATTTACGAGCATGATCCTCAGATATGTACGCAACTTTCATTCAATTTGAGCATTTTCGTTTGAGCAGGTCTGGTGGCCTAATAAAATCCATCTTTACGGACTGTTCTGTTTTGACAGATTCTGCCTTTTATTTCGCATTGCCTCTTTTGCTATGTTGGATGAATTTCTTTGATCCATTAATGTCCAGTAGCTTTATGCAATGTCCAGAAGTGTTAAGAATGATTGTGTCACCTCTGAACATGTTAATTTTTATTATGCACTAACCCTCTAATGAGTTGTTTCAAGTTTGGTGTGGAGGAAGTTTTCAAGGGTCAAGAGAGGAGGATGATATACTATGATCAAGAAGAGTGAAAGCTCTAAGCTTGGGGATGCACCCGGTGGTTCACCCCTGCATATATCAAGAAGACTCAAGCGTCTAAGCTTGGGGATGCCCAAGGCATCCCCTTCTTCATCGACAACATTATCGAGGTTCCTCCCACGAAACTATATTTTTATTCGGCCACATCTTATGTACTTTACTTGGAGCGTCCGTTTGTTTGCTTTTGTTTTTGTTTGTGTTTGAATAAATTGGATTACATCATGCTTGTGTTGGAGAGAGACACGCTCCGCTGGTTCATATGAACACATGTGTTCTTAGCTCATAATATTCATGGCGAAGTTTCCTCTTCGTTAAATTGTTATATGGTTGGAATTGGAAAATGATACATGTAGTAATTGCTATAAATGTCTTGGGTAATGTGATACTTGGCAATTGTTGTGCTCATGTTTAAGCTCTTGCATCATATGCTTTGCACCCATTAATGAAGAAATACATAGAGCATGCTAAAATTTGGTTTGCATAATTGGTCTCTCTAAGGTCTAGATAATTTCTAGTAAGGTGTTTGAACAACAAGGAAGACGACGTATAGTCTTATAATACTTGTAATATGTCTTTTATGTGAGTTTTGCTGTACTAGTTCATCCTTGTGTTTGCCTCAAACAACCTTGCTAGCCTAAACCTTGTATCGAGAGGGAATACTTCTCATGCATCCAAAATACTTGAGCCAACCACTATGCCATTTGTGTCCACCATACCTACCTACTACATGGTATTTTCCCGCCATTCCAAAGTAAATTGCTTGAGTGCTACCTTTAAAACTCCATCATTCACCTTTGCAATATATAGCTCATGGGACAAATAGCTTAAAAACTATTGTGGTATTGAATATGTAATTATGCACTTTATCTCTTATTAAGTTGCTTGTTGTGCGATAACCATGTTTGCGGGGAACGCCATCAACTCATTGTTGAATTTCATGTGAGTTGCTATGCATGTTCGTCTTGTCCGAAGTAAGGGCGATCTACACTGAGTTGAATGGTTTGAGCATGCATATTGTGAGAGAAGAACATTGGGCCGCTAACTAAAGCCATGTTCCATGGTGGAAGTTTCAGTTTTGGACAAACATCCTCAAATCTCTAATGAGAAAAGAATTAATTGTTGTTGAATGCTTAAAGCATTAAAAGAGGAGTCCATTATCACGTTGTCTATGTTGTCCCGGTATGGATGTCTAAGTTGAGAATAATCAAAAGCGAGAAATCCAAATGCGAGCTTTCTCCTTAGACCTTTGTACAGGGCGGCATAGAGGTACCCCTTTGTGATACTTGGTTAAAGCATATGTATTGCGGTGATAATCCAGGTAGTCCAAGCTAATTAGGACAAGGTGCGAGCACTATTAGTACACTATGCATGAGGCTTGCAACTTATAAGATATAATTTACATGATGCATATGCTCTATTACTACCGTTGACAAAATTGTTTCATGTTTTCAAAATCAAAGCTCTAGCACAAATATAGCAATCGATGCTTTCCTCTTTGAAGGACCATTCTTTTACTTTTATGTTGAGTCAGTTCACCTATTTCTCTCCACCTCAAGAAGCAAACACTTGTGTGAACTGTGCATTGATTCTTACATATTTGCATATTGCATTTGTTATATTTCTTTGCATTGACAATTATCCATGAGATATACATGTTATAAGTTGAAAGCAACCGCTGAAACTTCATCTTCCATTGTGTTGCTTCAATGTCTCTACTTTGAATTATTGCCTTATGAGTTAACTCTTATGCAAGACTTATTGATGCTTGTCTTGAAGTGCTATTCATGAAAAGTCTTTGCTATATGATTCAGTTGTTTACCCATGTCATATACATTGTTTTGATCGCTGCATTCACTACATATGCTGTACAAATAGTATGATCAAGTTTATGATGGCATGTCACTCCAGAAATTATCTTTGTTATCGTTTTACCCGCTCGGGACGAGCGAGAACTAAGCTTGGGGATGCTGATACGTCTCCAACGTATCGATAATTTCTTGTGTTCCATGCCACATTATTGATGTTATCTACATGTTTTATGCACACTTTATGTCATATTCGTGCATTTTACGGAACTAACCTATTAACAAGATGCCGAAGTGACGGTTCTCGTTTTCTGCTGTTTTTGGTTTCAGAAATCCTAGTAACGAAATATTCTCGGAATCGGACGAAATCAACGCCCAGGTTCCTATTTTACCCGGAAGCCTCCAGAACACCCGGGAAGGACCAGAGGGGGGGCCACAGGGCCACCAAACCCTAGGCTGGCGCGGCCAGAGGGGGGGCCGCGCCGCCCTATGGTGTGGCCCCCCTGTCAGCCCTCCTGCGCCGCCTCTTCGCCTATATAAAGCCCCTGGATCAGAAAACCCGATACCAATTGACGAAACCCACGAAACCTGCCGGAGCCGCCGCCATCGCGAAGCCAAGATCCGGGGGACAGGATCTCTGTTCCGGCACCTGCCGGAGCGGGGAAGTGCCCCCGGAAGGCTTCTCCATCGACACCGCTGCCATCTCCACCGCCATCTTCATCACCGCTGCTGCTCCCATGAGGAGGGAGTAGTTCTCCATCGAGGCTCGGGGCTGTACCGGTAGCTATGTGGTTCATCTCTCTCCTATGTGCTTCAATACAATAATCTCATGAGCTGCCCTACATGATTGAGATTCATATGATGATGCTTGTAATCTAGATGTCATTATGCTAGTCAAGTGAGTTTTACTTATGTGATCTCCGGAGACTCCTCGTCCCACGTGTGTAAAGGTGACGAGTGTGTGCACCGTGTGGGTCTCTTAGGCTAGATTTCACAGAATACTTATTCACTGTTGAATGGTGTAGTGAAGTGCTTATTTATATCTCTTTATGATTGCAGCATGTTGTATCACAATTTATCTATGTGCTACTCTAGTGATGTGTTATTAAAGTAGTTTACTCCTCCTGCATGTGTGCAAAGGTGACAGTGCGTGCACCGTGTTAGTACTTGGTTTATGCTATGATCATGATCTCTTGTAGATTATGAAGTTAACTATTGCTATGATAATATTGATGTGATCTATTCCTCCTACATATGCATGAAGGTGACAGTGTGCATGCTATGCTAGTACTTGGTTTAGTCTGTTGATCTATCTTACACTAAAGGTTACTAAAACATGAGCATTATTGTGGAGCTTGTTAACTCCGGCATTGAGGGTTCGTGTAATCCTACGCAATGTGTTCATCATCCAACAAAAGTGTAGAGTATGCATTTATACTGTTACGTTATGTGATCGATGTTGAGAGTGTCCACTAGTGAAAGTCTATTCCCTAGGCCTTGTTCCTAAATACTGCTGAGTTACTACTGCTTGTTTACTACTACTTGCGTTACTACTCGCTTGTTTACTTGTTTTCTTGCGTTACTCTTCGCTGCAATACCACCACCATCAACTACACGCCAAGCACTTTTCCGGCACCGTTGCTACTGCTCATACTTATTTATACCACCTGTATTTCACTATCTCTTCGCCGAACTAGTGCACCTATTAGGTGTGTTGGGGACACAAGAGACTTCTTGCTTTGTGGTTGCGGGGTTGCATGAGAGGGATATCTTTGACCTCTTCCTCCCTGAGTTCGATAAACCTTGGGTATCCACTTAAGGGAAACTTGCTGCTGTTCTACAAACCTCTACTCTTGGAGGCCCAACACTGTCTACAGGAAAGGAGGGGGAACGTAGACATCAGCAAGCCGGTGAGATTGACAACCTCGTTGTTTCGTTGGGGCAAAGTACTTTGGTTGTGTTGTGCAGGTTCTACGTTGGCGCCGGAATTTCTGGTGTTGCGCCGCACTACATCCCGCCGCCATCAACCTTCAACGTGCTTCTTGGCTCCTCCTGGTTCGATAAACCTTGGTTTCTTTCTGAGGGAAAACTTGCTGCTGTGCGCATCATACCTTCCTCTTGGGGTTCCCAACGAACGTGTGAGTTACACGCTGTACATCCACTTCCCTAACCAAGTGAGCTAGACTCACTTCTTAAACATATTAAATGTATTTTTGATGGCCTACATTTTCCAAATGGAAAAAGTAATTATAGATCGACTAACTGTAGAGAGTTGATGGAATGGTCAAACTGAGAAGTACTCTAAGGGAGCAGTGGCAAGATTGAGATTTCAATCGATCAAATAGCAAAATTGAGATTAAAGTCGGTCATAGTGGCATAAATGATAAAAACCCTTTACGTTATCATGAATTGTAATTACTACCTCCACGACGTTCTAAAATACACGCCAGCAAAATTTCTCAAACTTTGGCATGGTCTGCAAAACACAATTCTGATCACCAATTTGTAAAAGACATAGCCAAACAAACGCTAGCTAGCCATCAGCAGGCTGTAGCTATAGCCAACTATACTGTAAAAAAACATGCTGATTTTTTTTTCTAAATGTAACATTTTTTTATGTATGTAGCTTTTCAGAAACAGGACATCGTTTTGCAACATTTCTCTGCAAAACATCCAATATTTTTGTCTAACTTGTTACAAGAATACATATGTAACATTGGTGCAATCTGTGGTATCATAGAAAAATTACTTTACCATTTTGCCCATACTTACATAACAAAAACTATACACACATATAGCAAATCACAACGTTGTATGTAAAATCAACAAAATCATCCAAAAGTTGACCTTCCCCGATGACCATGGAGGCACTGCCATGGCCAATTCGAGCTCACCGGCCACCGATCCACCACGCAGGAGGTGACGCGAAGCAAAATCGAACAAAGCCTAATCAATCCACTCACGAGGCGTGATCATGTACAAGTCATGTGGCGTATGGGGGGTGCCGATCTCCACCATGGCATCCTGCAAGAAAACAGGTGGCAGACGCTCGCGGGAGAGTGACGCGAGGCAGGAGGGGCTTGGAGGGCTACACGTACTAGTCGAGGCGCTAGAGCTTGACTACGTAGGCGGGGATGAACAAAAGGAGGCGGAGGTGGGTTGGGTACAACACGTGATGGTGGGAGTGCGGCTGGAGAGAGACGGATGCGCACGCGAGAAACGACGCTCTTGGCCGATGCAGAACAGGCGACGCAAAGGCGGGTGCAGCGGCGAATTAAGGGCGCGTTTGGTAGCGTGCATGGGATTCTTGCACCACTGCGCCAGGGAGATGGGCCTCCCTACGCGTTCCGAACGGGCCATGAAACACAAGTCGTTTGGTATCTTGGGCGGCCTTTTGTGCGCTGGAGAAGGAAGCCAGACCCCATCGTTTGGTTGCCTGTTTCCAGCCCAAGTTGCACGCAGGAAAACATGAATCAGCTGTTTGGTTGCTCAAATCACAGTTCCATATCCTTACCACAATTCAAATAGGGTGAGATTACCATGCCATAGCATGTTACATACGATCAGACAACACTCAGAAGAACAAGATCCTCACGCACCACGATGAGGAAGTCGATGATGTAATCTTTGTCCCGATTGGGACGTACGGTGGTGCTCCTTGTAGAGCATGTACTTCCTCAGGCGGCAACTGTGCTAATGGCACTGCCTCATTGATGGCCTGATCTTCCAGGAACTCCTCTTCCATGAAGGTGAGGTACTTTTGATGTGCCTCCTCCAATGTTTCATACCCTCGGTAGTTATTGTTGGAACCACACAAGTCTTGACAAACCCTCCATGAGCTGTAGATTCCTCGGACCCGTCCGCGGAACACCACATACCACTAGCACGACATAAGAAGAACAGGTAATCGATCACAACCATGAAGCAATTCATAACAGAGCAATAGAACCACACAAGTGTTGACAACAAATGATAAACTAAGAGGGGCATGCATGATCATTCCAAAAGTGGAAAAAAAGTTCATCCTACACTACCATGGTGTCATCCTACCACCACAACAAAAATGGGGGTCATCCTAACACCGCAAGTTCACCATCACCTGAGGGGTTAGTATATACCACATCATCATAGTTATAAAAGGGGGCCATCAAATGTTTTTCAACCCTAGCTACTGCCAAAATGTATATCATCATCATCATCAAGTTCATCACCTCCATGCATGCATCCCCTAAACCACCCCCTCAAGGGCACCACTATATCTTGCAGTGGTACTTGGCAAGGTAGTTCCTTAGCCAGAGGACGCGGTGTGGCTCGATCATGCCCACAAAGCTGCAACCCTGGGCCTTGTGGTCGACGAGGTGGCTCGGGGCGGCCATGAGATCATCATCGGCGAAGCCAAACATGTCCATGACCGCATTGTACAGGTCAGGGTGCATGTGCGTGGGCTTTTTGTCCCTGATGGCCTGTGCGATGTCCTTCACAGCAACAGTCATGTTGGTGAAGCCCACCAGCTCATCATCGACGAAGGCGCCTCTCTTCCTCTTGCCGGCAGTCACCTTCTCAGGCGCGTCACCAGGCTTCTCAGGTGGCCCATCGAGGTTGATCGTGTAGGACTCCTGGGTTTCAGCATCCTCCGGTGAAGGATTTGCTGCAGCCGAGCCCAGGGGCTCACTGGATCCCATGGCGTACTTGCCGGTGGCTGATGTCTACGGGAGCTTCTATTCTTGTAGACAGTGTTGGGCCTCCAAGTGCAGAGGTTTGTAGAACAGCAGCAAGTTTCCCTTAAGTGGATACCCAAGGTTTATCGAACTCAGGGAGGAAGAGGTCAAAGATATCCCTCTCATGCAACCCTGCAACCACAAAGCAAGAAGTCTCTTGTGTCCCCAACACACCAAATAGGTGCACTAGTTCGGCGAAGAGATAGTGAAATACGAGGTGGTATAAATAAGTATGAGCGGTAGCAACGGTGCCGAGAAAAGTGCTTGGCGTGTAGTTGATGGTGGTGGTATTGCAGCGGTAGTAACTGTGATAAAAACGGTAAACAAGCGAGTAGTAACTCAGCGGTATTTAGGAACAAGGCCTAGGGATTACACTTTCACTAGTGGACACTCTCAACATTGATCACATAACGAGAACGAGATAAATGCATACTCTACACTTTTGTTGGATGATGAACACATTGCGTAGGATTACACGAACCCTCAATGCCGGAGTTAACAAGCTCCACAATAATGCTCATGTTTAAGTAACCTTTAGTGTAAGATAGATCAACGCTACTAAACCAAGTACTAGCATAGCATGCACACCTTGTCACCTTCATGCATATGTAGGAGGAATAGATCACATCAATATTATCATAGCAATAGTTAACTCCATAATCTACAAGAGATCATGATCATAGCATAAACCAAGTACTAACACGGTGCACTCACTTGTCACCTTTGCACACATGCGGGAGGAATAAACTACTTTAATAACACATCACTAGAGTAGCACATAGATAAATTGTGATACAACATGCTGCAATCTTAAAGAGATATAAATAAGCACCTCACTATGCCATTCAATGAGTAAGTATTCTGTGAAATCTAGCCTAAGAGACCCACACGGTGCACACACTGTCACCTTTACACACGTGGGACGAGGAGTCTCCGGAGATCACATAAGTAAAACTCACTTGACTAGCATAATGACATCTAGATTACAAGCATCATCATATGAATCTCAATCATGTAGGGCAGCTCATGAGATTATTGTATTGAACTACATAGGAGAGAGATGAACCACATAGCTACCGGTACAGCCCCGAGCCTCGATGGAGAACTACTCCCTCCTCATGGGAGCAGCGGCGGTGATGAAGATGGCGGTGGAGATGGCAGCGGTGTCGATGGAGAAGCCTTCGGGGGCACTTCCCCGCTCCGGCAGGGTGCCGGAACGGAGATCTCGTCCCCCGGATCTTGGCTTCGCGATGGCGGCGGCTACGGCAGGTTTCGTGGGTTTCGTCAATTGGTCCCGGGTTTTCGATCCGGGGGGCTTTATATAGGCGAAGAGGCGGCGCGAGAGGGCTGACAGGGGGGCCACACCATAGGGGCGGCGCGGCCCCCTCGGCCGCGCCGGCCTAGGGTTTGGTGGCCCTGTGGCCCCCTCGCGGTCCTTCCGGGTGTTACTGGATGCTTCCGAGTGAAAATAGGAACTTTGGCGTTGATTTCGTCCGATTCGAGAATATTTCGTTACTAGGATTTACTGAAACCAAAAACAGCGAGGAAACGGAGCTGGCACTTCGGCATCTTGTTAATAGGTTAGTTCCAGAAAATGCACGAATATGACATAAAGTGTGCATATAACATGTAGATAACATCAATAATGTGGCATGGAACACAAGAAATTATCGATACGTTGGAGACGTATCAGCATCCCCAAGCTTAGTTCTGCTCGTCCCGAGCAGGTAAAACGATAACAAAGATAATTTCTGGAGTGACATGCCATCATAAACTTGATCATACTATTTGTAAGGCATATGTAGAGAATGCAGCGATCAAAACAATATGTATGACATGAGTAAACAAGTGAATCATAAAGCAAAGACTTTTCATGAATAGCACTTCAAGACAAGCATCAATAAGTCTTGCATAAGAGTTAACTCATAAAGCAATAATTCAAAGTAAAGGTATTGAAGCAACACAAAAGAAGATTAAGTTTCAGCGGTTGCTTTCAACTTGTAACATGTATATCTCATGGATAATTGTCAACATAGAGTAATATAATAAGTGCAATAAGCAAGTATGTAGGAATCAATGCACGAGTTCACACAAGTGTTTGCTTCTTGAGGTGGATAGAAATAGGTGAGCTGACTCAACATTGAAAGTAAAAGAATGGTCCTCATAGAGGAAAAGCATCGATTGCTATATTTGTGCTAGAGCTTTGATTTTGAAAACATAAAGAGAGCATAAAAATAAAGTTTTGAGAGGTGTATGTTGTTGTCAACGAATGGTAGCGGGTACTCTAACCCCCTTGCCGGACAAACCTTCAAAGAGCGGCTCCCATTTTATTTTATTTTTGGATGGCACTCCTTCCAACCTTTCTTTCACAAACCATGGCTAACCGAATCCTCGGGTGCCTGCCAACAATCTCATACCATGAAGGAGTACCTTTTTATTTTAGTTTTATTATGATGACACTCCTCCCAACCTTTGCTTACACAAGCCATGGCTAACCAGAATCCTTCAGGTGCCGTCCAACAATCACATACCATGGAGGAGTGTCTATTTTTAGTTTGTTAATTTGGGACTGGGAATCCCATTGCCGACTCTTTTTGCAAAATTATTGGATAAGCGGATGAAGCCACTAGTCCATTGGTGAAAGTTGCCCAACAAGATTGAAAGATAAACACCACATACTTCCTCATGAGCTATAAAACATTGACACAAATAAGAGGTAATAAATTTTGAATTGTTTAAAGGTAGCACTCAAGCAATTTACTTTGGAATGGCGGAGAAATACCATGTAGTAGGTAGGTATGGTGGACACAAATGGCATAGTGTTGGCTCAAGGATTTGGATGCATGAGAAGTATTCCCTCTCGATACAAGGTTTAGGCTAGCAAGGTTGTTTGAGGCAAACACAAGGATGAACTAGTACAGCAAAACTCACATAAAAGACATATTACAAGCATTATAAGACTATACATCGTCTTCCTTGTTGTTCAAACACCTTACTAGAAATTATCTAGACCTTAGAGAGACCAATTATGCAAACCAAATTTTAGCATGCTCTATGTATTTCTTCATTAATGGGTGCAAAGCATATGATGCAAGAGCTTAAACATGAGCACAACAATTGCCAAGTATCACATTACCCAAGACATTATAGCAAATTACTACATGTATCATTTTCCAATTCCAACCATATAACAATTTAACGAAGAGGAAACTTCGCCATGAATATTATGAGCTAAGAACACATGTGTTCATACGAACCAGCGGAGCGTGTCTCTCTCCCACACAAGCATGATGTAATCCAATTTATTCAAACACAAACAAAAACAAAAGCAAACAAACAGACGCTCCAAGAAAAAGCACATAAGATGTGATGGAATAAAAATATAGTTTTAGGGGAGGAACCTGATAATGTTGTCGATGAAGAAGGGGATGCCTTGGGCATCCCCAAGCTTAGACGCTTGAGTCTTCTTGATATATGCAGGGGTGAACCACCGGGTGCATCCCCAAGCTTAGAGCTTTCACTCTCCTTAATCATAGTATATCATCCTCCTCTCTTGACCCTTGAAAACTTCCTCCACACCAAACTCGAAACAACTCATTAGAGGGTTAGTGGACAATAAAAATTAACATGTTCAGAGGTGACACAATCATTCTTAACACTTCTGGACATTGCATAAAGCTACTGGACATCAATGGATCAAAGAAATTCATCCAACATAGCAAAAGAGGCAATGCGAAATAAAAGGCAGAATCTGTCAAAACAGAACAGTCCGTAAAGATGGATTTTATTAGGCCACCAGACTTGCTCAAATGAAAATGCTCAAATTGAATGAAAGTTGCGTACATATCTGAGGATCATGCTCGTAAATTGGCATAATTTTCTGGGCTTCCTGCAGGGCAGTGGGCTCAGATTCGTGACAGCAAAGAAATCTGGAACTGCGCAGTAATCCAAATCTAGTACTTACTTTACTATCAAAGACTTTACTTGGCACAACAAAACACAAAACTAAGATAAGGAGAGGTTGCTACAGTAGTAAACAACTTCCAAGACACAAATATAAAACAAAGTACTGTAGCAAAATAACACATGGGTTATCTCCCAAGAAGTTCTTTCTTTTTAGCCATTAAGATGGGCTCAGCAGTTTTTAATGATGCACTCGCAAGAAATAGTATTTGAAGCAAAAGAGAGCATCAAGAGGCAAATTCAAAACACATTTAAGTCTAACATGCTTCCTATGCATAGGAATCTTGTAAATAAACAAGTTCATGAAGAGCAAAGTAACAAGCATAGGAAGATAAAACAAGTGTAGCTTCAAAAATTTCAGCACATAGAGAGGCATTTTAGTAACATGAAAATTTCTACAGCCATATTTTCCTCTCTCATAATAACTTTCAGTAGCATCATGAGCAAACTCAACAATATAACTATCAAATAAAGCATTCTTATCATGAGTCTCATGCATAAAATTATTACTCTCCACATAGGCATAATCAATTTTATTAGTTGTAGTGGGAGCAAATTCAACAAAGTAGCTATCATTATTATTCTCATCAAGTGTAGGAGGCATAGTATAATCACAACAAAATTTGCTCTCCATAGTAGGTGGCACAAAAAGACCACTATCATTATTATCATCAGAAATAGGAGGCAAAGTATCATCAAAGAAAATTTTCTCCTCAATGCTTGGGGGACTAAAAATATCATGAAAACCAGCTTCCCCAAGCTTAGAACTTTCTATATCATTATCAACAATGGTGTTCAAAGCGTTCATACTAATATTACTACCGGCATGCAAAGAAGATTTCATAGGTTTTTTAATTTTCGCATCAAACAATCCATGTTTTAAATCAGGAAATAGAATAAGAAGCTCACTCTTGTACATTATGCCAAACTAGTGTAAACAAGAAACAAAAAGATGCAATTGCAGGATCTAAAGGAAATAGCTTTGAGCACACACACAACGGCGCCGAGAAAAATACTTTACACGGGACCGTAGTATGAGAGCCTTTTTACCTTTCCTCCCGAGCAACGGCGCCAGAAAAGTGCTTGATGTCTACGGGAGCTTCTATTCTTGTAGACAGTGTTGGGCCTCCAAGTGCAGAGGTTTGTAGAACAGCGACAAGTTTCCCTTAAGTGGATACCCAAGGTTTATCGAACTCGGGGAGGAAGAGGTCAAAGATATCCCTCTCATGCAACCACTGCAACCACAAAGCAAGAAGTCTCTTGTGTCCCCAACACACCAAATAGGTGCACTAGTTCGGCGAAGAGATAGTGAAATACGAGGTGGTATAAATAAGTATGAGCGGTAGCAACGGTGCCGGAAAAGTGCTTGGCGTGTAGTTGATGGTGGTGGTATTGCAGCGATAATAGTAACGCAAGTAAAACGATAAACAAGCGAGTAGTAACTCGGCGGTATTTAGGAACAAGGCCTAGGGATTACACTTTCACTAGTGGACACTCTCAACATTGATCACATAACAGAACGAGATAAATGCATACTCTACACTTTTGTTGGATGATGAACACATTGCGTAGGATTACACGAACCCTCAATGCCGGAGTTAACAAGCTCCACAATAATGCTCATGTTTAAGTAACCTTTAGTGTAAGATAGATCAACGCTACTAAACCAAGTACTAGCATAGCATGCACACTGTCACCTTCATGCATATGTAGGAGGAATAGATCACATCAATATTATCATAGCAATAGTTAACTCCATAATCTACAAGAGATCATGATCATAGCATAAACCAAGTACTAACACGGTGCACTCACTGTCACCTTTGCACACATGCAGGAGGAATAAACTACTTTAATAACACATCACTAGAGTAGCACATAGATAAATTGTGATACAACATGCTGCAATCTTAAAGAGATATAAATAAGCACCTCACTATGCCATTCAATGAGTAAGTATTACTGTGAAATCTAGCCTAAGAGACCCACACGGTGCACACACTTGTCACCTTTACACACGTGGGACGAGGAGTCTCCGGAGATCACATAAGTAAAACTCACTTGACTAGCATAATGACATCTAGATTACAAGCATCATCATATGAATCTCAATCATGTAGGGCAGCTCATGAGATTATTGTATTGAACTACATAGGAGAGAGATGAACCACATAGCTACCGGTACAGCCCCGAGCCTCGATGGAGAACTACTCCCTCCTCATGGGAGCAGCAGCGGTGATGAAGATGGCGGTGGAGATGGCAGCGGTGTCGATGGAGAAGCCTTCCGGGGGCACTTCCCCGCTCCGGCAGGGTGCCGGAGCAGAGATCCTGTCCCCCAGATCTTGGCTTCGCGATGGCGGCGGCTCGGCAGGTTTACGTGGGTTTCGTCAATTGGTCCCGGGTTTTCTGATCCAGGGGCTTTATATAGGCGAAGAGGCGGCGCGGGAGGGCTGACGGGGGGCCACACCATAGGGCGGCGCGGCCCCCCTGCGGCCGCGCCGGCCTAGGGTTTGGTGGCCCTGTGGCCCCCCTCTGGTCCTTCCCGGGTGTTCTGGATGCTTCCGATGAAAATAGGAACTTTGGCGTTGATTTCGTCCGATTCCGAGAATATTTCGTTACTAGGATTTCTGAAACCAAAAACAGCGAGAAAACGAGAGCCGGCACTTCGGCATCTTGTTAATAGGTTAGTTCCAGAAAATGCACGAATATGACATAAAGTGTGCATATAACATGTAGATAACATCAATAATGTGGCATGGAACACAAGAAATTATCGATACGTTGGAGACGTATCAGTGGCGAGGCCGAAAGAGAAGATGGTATGCATCTCGTCGTAGTTTGCAATAGGCACATTCAGGAACTCCGCATCCTTTGGGTGATCCTACGATACGAAGGGACAATGATGTTAGTTCTGCTAGGGGCTGATCAAAAGAGTTAGTGAGGTGGGTTGAGCATGCTCACCGCGACGTGCCTGTAGTAGTACTCACCCTCAAGGATGATGCATTTGGTATCCTCACACCACTGAGCTCCGCTTAGATCATGGAGCCTGCTAATGGTGAGCCACCTCTGCCTCCACTTCCTCAGGTGGTTGTACACCTGAGTGGAGCAAGCGGAGACACCACAGTGGTCAAACAGGCCCTTCGCCACAACAGTCAGATGGAATTCCTTGAATCCTTTGTCAGTTCTCACTCCGGTCTTGATCAAGCCACACAACTTCTCCAACACAAAGCTGGACATGAGTGGAAGCATTTTCATGGCGCCAGTCCCTTTCTGCCCGGACTTCAAGGCCTTGTCCGCTTCTCTGCGGGTCTTGTTCTTCTTTGTGGTGGCCAACCTAGCCGCGACCTCTGCTGCTACCTGAGCCACCAGGTCAGACACAGGCAGAGGGGTGACCGTCACCTTGGTGTCATAGGCGGGTTGTGAATCGGGAACTTGCGAAAGGATCTGAGAGTCCCCAACGCAGACAAGCGCCTGGCTCAAGTCATCATAGAAGGAATCATACACACATCGTAGTACATATAACGTGAATCTACTTGGAAGCAAACACATGTGGACAACAAAAACCATACCAACAATCATCCTAAATCAGGCAAGCAGTTCATTGCAATTGTGAATAGCACAAACCCTTACAAGATCATGGTAGCTCAACACATTTGGGACAAACAAGCAACCGGAAATGTCGAACCCTAGCAAGATCATGATAGCTCAGCACAATCCGAACAAACCCTGCTCAAGACCAAAACCTAGACAAGATCTGACAACTCCTAACCTAGATCCAAACATTACCGCGGTACCGGGATAAGGGATTCCTTACAACATCGCCGGAGGTAAAGCTACACCAGGAAGTAGATGAAGCAGCCCAGATGTACTCGTCGCCGCCGGCGCTGCAACCTTTGCCGACCGGAGATGCGTGCACCTCTTACCTGCTTGCCGATGGGAGGAGGAGCTCGAAATTTGGGGGGAGAGTGGAGGAGGGGGTGGAAACAGACCATGGGGCGCGGTGGGAGGTGACGGAATCCTTCCCACCCCCTTTTTGCTTTTCGCCGATGCGTGCCGCAGCTCCCGCCATCTCCATTGTCGTCTCCGCGCGTGCGCTGAAGATTCCCTTTTGCATCAGTCGCGTTGGAGATTTGCTTGCACCGCTAGAAACTGTCCAACCGGGCATTCCTCCAGAGCCTGGGCTGAGGGTGCTTGTGAACCGGTTCGTGCAACAACGCGAGTCGGCCCAGGCAACTAAACGGACCGAAAATTGATGGCCCAATGCGAGCCAAGGGACATGCAGGCTACCAAACACGCCCTGAAAATAAAGTGAGGTGAGAGTGCACTCTGCGCGCAGGAGTTGGGCGTTGTTAAAGTTGGCGCACTGCTGGTTGTAAGATAGAGTTTTCCAAAAACACACATATATATAACCTTTTTGAAGTATTTTTTCTCTAAAGTATTTTTCTTCTATTTCTCGATAAAGGGAATATATTAATATCGCGAAGATATCAGTTACTCTTAGCCTCTGCAACAACGCGGTGCCCTAACGGAAATACAGATGCACACAACTAAAAAAAGAAGAATTATAAAAAGAAAACCCCGCTACTGTGATCTATTGATTATAGCAGCAGACCAAACACCACCAAAACAACACCAGAAATCCACCTTCTTCAAAAGCGACGCCTCCAAAAGGGAATAACGCACTGTCGCTACCCTTATCATAGATCATATGTACTCATCCTGGAGAAAGTTCACTCCCACAAAAATAATGTCATCAACAAGGACATTACCACACACAACCACTTAAGGCTAGACCTTGGGCTTTCATCCTAAAGTTAGACTCTGAAATTCTCATATGATGTCGCCCCCACTTGTCGATGCCACTACTCCAAGTCACGAATCACCAAACCACCCCATTGCCACCAGGACTTGAACCACCATGAATAGCCCTCGGATCTTGGCTTTCATGCCATTCTTCGCCACTGACTTCACCATGGAACTAAAGACATGTCCCACTATGACAATAGAAAACAGAGCTTCCCTTGCTCCCTTAGAAACTAAACGGTCAGAAAAAACATGATTATGCACGATCGAATCCCACCCAACCCGACAATCTCCACGCATGACTCGCCTAGTTGAGTTCGTCAGAGATGCCCTCCAGAACTCGACACCTTGGCCGGATCAATGAAGACAAGCATCAAGAAGATCATTGTCTTGGTGCGAGAGGAACCCCTACGACCGCTGCCTTTATTCAGGTCGAGCAAGCGGCTCCCACGCCGCCGGCTGATCCCTTCTAGCGGAAGAAGAAGCAAGCCAACATAGTAACCATGCGCTCGCGCCAGCCCGATGGTCTCTGTTCCGAGCAGGATGCCCAGCGTGACGCCACAACGAGGTAGCAGCGTGCACCGCGCCGCCTCTCCACGCACCTCCGGGCGATTGGCGGCCACACTGATGGAGGGTCTAGATGGGAGCATAGTCCTATAGCCACCACATCGCCCGATGGTCGGCCCAAGGGTAGCCGCCACCACCGCGAGCAGGGCACGGCCCGAATGCCGTGAGACCGCTCCACCACGCGGGCACAATGACTAGGGGCCACCGCTGCCACCGCACGACCGAGGATCGCCGCCCCAGCCCTCCACGCACAGATGGTCACCGACGTCGTCCCCATTCGGTACCAGCGATTCCCCACCATGAAATACCCCCCCCCCCCCCCCGACACCTTTGGCACTAGGCCTGCCACCACCGTGGCCCATGCCGGCGGCTGGGGAGGCCACCAGGTCGAGGTGTTTGACAACTAGGGTTAAGCCCCGGTGTAGCCTAGGGGGACAACACAGAAGCCAATTTTTCTTCTTCTTGTATTTAGCCCATCTCTAAGCAAAATGCTTAAAATACCCAATAATATTTCTATTGGTGGCATGATTTACACAAAAAAAGGCAGGAGGGGGCCAAGAGTATCTCTAGCAGATACCCTAAACCGAAAATACACGTTTGATCGAAAAGTTCATGATTTGGAGGCTGACAAAGACCTCCGCAGACTAGAAAGTGTAAAACAAGACACTAAAAGAACATATTCAGGAATCTTCAAAAAAAGGCCAATTTTATCCCATGTCTTCTTCTGCACCAACCTCCCTGTCGGTCGGCCGGCCGCCCGCGCGCCCACCCTCATGCGTGTTGCTCTACCACCGGCCCGCTCGCCTGTGCCCGCCTACCCCGCCAGCCGCCCAACCCGCCCGCCGATTGCTCGCCCGCAGGCGCGCCCGCCTGCCCGCCCGCCTGCGCCCGCACGCTGCTATGCTGCCGCGTCTACACCCATGCATGATAGCCGCCGCTGCTCGGCCAGTGGCCAATTCCGGCAAGCTCCGTTCAATTTTGCCGATCTCCAGTGGAGTTAGGTTGGAATTTAGAATTTGGCCGGACTTCGGCAAGTCTATCACGGAAATGTGGTTGCGCGAGGTGTTGCCGGTGCGTTGCCCGGATAGGTTGGCCTGTAAAATGTCCTGAAACATCATATATACAGATCGTAAACTCATATCCAATTTGGCCTCCAATTTTTTTTACGGGTTTGACCACTTTGAGGTGTCTAGATTAGACAAAAACATCCCAAATCCTCAAACCGGCCTGCAAATTTCCAGGTTTGACTAATTTGACGTTCATGAAAAAACTTATACAGTACTTAGCTACTGAAATGTCTAGTGTGCATCACTAGACATTTGTCTTGTCAGAATCGGAGAGTTGAAATGTTTTTCTTTACCACAGCTCTATACAATGGATCACACAGGCTTCCACAGTTCAACCCCAAGCCCAAAGGCCCTCCAGAATCCATAGTCCATCCTATTCCGTCCGGTCCACCTTGTCGTCCAATTCTCCATTCCCCCCTCCCGCCTACATAGCCCACTCCCCTGTTTCGAAATTCGAAACCCGAACCCCAGTTCTCACCGATCCATCGCCATGGCGCCGCCGCTGGACTACGGTAAGCTACCCCAAAAACCTAATCCCAACACTACCCAATCGAGGGCTAACCCTAACCACAACTCATCTCCTCCGTACGTGTGCAGCTACCGCCGCTCTGCGCGTGCAGCTCCTCCAGGCGGCCGAAGGCGGCGACCTCCGCCTCTTCAAGAGTATGTGCGCGTAGTGCGATCTCCTAGTCTCCTGATCTTTCAAACTCGCCCCGACGCTCATTTGACATTTGGGGTGTTTTTCGTTCCGTGTGGTAGAGACGGCGAGGGCGCTGGACGGCGGGAAGGGTCGCCTGAGGGAGGCGGTGGAGGCCGCGATCGCGGCTAATTGCGGCGCCGGGCCTTTGCACGTCGCCGCCGTTCACGGGAGGATACCTGTGTGCGCCTACCTGGTCGAGGACCTCCAGGTCAATGTGGACGCCACCGACGAGTCAGGTTTTCTCTACTCTTCCATCTCCTGTTAAAGCAAAACCGTAGGGGTTCAGAAAATGAATGCCGAGTCACGTTGGCAAATGTGGGTGACTGGGAAGCTCCAGCTGCACAGCGGAATTTCCTGAGTTTGATGTAACTTGTAGTATATGCCGTTCGAAAGATGCCTTGTCTGATTGTTTGATTTGGCTTACCGTGTCAGTGGTATCACTAGCCAAGTTTGTGCAGGGGAATTATATATGAGAATTAACTGGCTTTCCAATGTTGAGTTTGCTGTCGTCATATCTCAATTGCAATTTTGGTTAACTCGTAGTTGTTTTAGATTTGGTTTTTTATCGTATTACTGTAATATGTGATGGATTGACCTGACTAGTAATTTTGGTTAACTCGTAGTTTCTTTAGAGTTGCTGTTTTTCTTACTGTAATATGCGAAGGATCGATTGATTGGTTCATGCTTTTAATCAAGGCGAGGGTTCCCTGCCTAAATGAAATTGCTCGTTTAATCTGATTTACATGTTGCATGATTTTGAAGAACCATTTCCCTATGTTATCATCTCTCTGTAGGCCTGTTATCGTACTACTACAACAATTCCATAGGTTGCTTCCTCGGTTTTAGCTTATTGGATTAAACATAATGGCTGCATGTGTAATCTCAGCCTATAGCACAATGTAGACTTGGATAACTATTTGGTTATCCTCCCCCCTTCTTGGTCTTCATATTCAAAAGGGGGAGGGAGTTTGATTTCATTATTTCATTTATTGCTTGTGTCATGAAAAAAGTGTTTGCCACTGGCTTTAGCTTAACTAAGGGGAAATGGGCTTGAATCGGAAGCATAATTTTTTTTTATAGCAAAACCAAACTTATGATATAATTATATACCAGCATCACATGTGCTGTTTCGACATAACATAGACCTGTTTCATCAGAAAGATCGATGACCGCAAATTTCAACATCATCTACTTATCCTTCCATAAACCTCTACCCACTTGTTGTCCACTGCTATGCATCCACTTGCTTTCGAAGGAAAAAAAACAGTGTTTATTAAGTTGATCCTCTTCTTTGTGCATAGCATATTCTACTTCAGTTCAGTAAGAAACTTTAGGTTTATGACGAATCATCTTTGAAGTGCACAATTACTTCTTTATATATGCTTGATTGAGTCAATCTGGGTATTAAGTAGGTAGTTCTTATTGCGTGATATTCTTATGTGCAACATACAAACATAATGCCGCCTCATACTGACATGCCAATTCGTCAAAGCAGAATCATACCAAGATTATTTGTGCGTATTTACATATCTATCCTTGTTCCGTGTTAAATTTCAATTGCATCCTTTTAGTGCTTATCCGTTTGAAATCAGCACTATACACTCATTTACAAAGTCACATCAAAATGAAGTATGTTTATGCCATGCGTTGATAAACAAGTTACTTTTAATATAAAACAAGCACTCTTCGCTGTAAGAATCTCAGTTTTGCTAAGCTCATTCTTTTGATGACTATGATAGGAGAGACACCTCTGAGTTATGCAGTTGTTAATGGAGTTGTGAACACTGTGCGGTATCTTCTTGATCACGGTGCCAATCCAGATGAGCCTATTGGTGATCTGAGGTGTACGGCCCTCCATATGGCAGTTACACAAGGTCAGTCATCTATTTTGTTTTTCTGCAAGCAACTTTTTATAATTATTTGTTTATTTACTTTTTGATGAGAGCAAATAATTGTGGGGTAACCATTACATCTTATAAGATAGAGAATGAGCCGTGTAATAGTAAGATTGTGCATTTTTTTAGGACAAGGTTCACATAGTTATCTACTTATGCTAGTGCTCTACTTGTATCTAGAGATTTCTCCATACTGAATGAGTTGGTTGGACTGATTTAAATTAATTCTTTTCATGTTTGTGCAAGTAAATGACATGTTTCATTATAAACTGAGTAGAGAACATCTGGTTGTTCATTGACCGAAGCAGTGGATTTCAAACTTCAAAGAGTCACCAACTGATCACCCTGTAGTGTCAAGACTTCTCTATATAAATTGTAATTAAGCTACTTTTGTCTTTATTTTAATTTTAAATATGAGAACTTTTTCTCACCAGGAAATGGTCAAACCTCTGTAATCAGGCCGTTTTCAGTTCAATTAAATTTTGTGTTTAAATGTTCAAATCAAATCGCACAGCAGGAAACTATTTACTACTGATATCAGCCAGGAAAATTTGCTATTCATTGTACAGAATTTTCTGTAACCCCTTTCTAAATCCTTTTTTTAAACATAAGGCCCTTGGCCCGGCTTTATATATAAAGCCATCACGGCAACCATAGAGTAGCGATACAACACACACCCAACACAAACTGATGCCTCCAAAGTGCTGATGCCACAATACAAATACGCAAAGTCTGGTACCAAGATCAACTCATAGATGTAACAGGGAAACTAAAGCGCGCGGAGCAGGCGTGAGCGGCAACGTGCAATCGTCGATGGCGTCAGTGTCCTGCGGCCCGGGTCCGCGCATGTAGCCTCCTAACCTCGTCCAGCGCCACGTCCAGCAGTGGTCGGTCCCTCGGTCTGACCAGAACCCTCCAGCTCTGCATGTAGATAGACATTTTGAAGATAGCATCAGCCGGGCTGGAGATGAGAGAGCCCTCAATAGCTAGCTTGTTGCGGATGTTCCACAGCGTCCAGCACTGCGCTGCGAAACTAAACCAAGCTATCCTACGGAGTCTACCCGACAAGCCGTTGGCAATGGCGACGAAGTCCGCAGCCCTGCTGGGTTCCATGAGCAGGAGAGGAGGTCCCTGATTCCTGCCCACATAAATTTAGCGATGTGGCAAATGAAGAAAATATGGTCGCAAGTTTCCCATTCGCCACAAAGGGCACACCGCCCATTCGATGGCCCATGTCGCTTGACTAATTGGTCCCCTGACGGGAGCCTCCCTCGGATGAGTTGCCAGAGGAAGACCCGGATTTTTGGCGGAACCCTTGTGCGCCAAATTTCCTTGAAGTGGGTGATCGTCCCGCCCCGGGACAACTTGGAGTACATCGAGCGGGTGGAGTACTCCCCAGATTGCTCAAGCGCCCATCGAACTACATCATCGCCCTCAGAGGCCGGCGAGAGGTCAAATATTCTGCAGAGGTTGTCCCATTCCACCCTCTCTGCGAGGCCGAAGGAGCGCCGGAAGCGAATCCTCCAGCCCCCGCTGGACCTAACCCCCTGAACAGTCGCAAAGTGGTTGTCGCAGCAGGCGAACAACCTAGGAAAAGTAAAGCGAAGGGGCCCCGTGCCCGTCCACCAGTCTAACCAGAAGTAGGTCCTCCGCCCACTATTAACCTGGTGCTTCGCACCGAATTTGAAGTACCATTTGATCTTCTGGATGGCGTTCCAGAATTGTGATCCTTTGGTGGGTACCGTCGGGGAGAGCAAGTCGTGGTCCCCCAGGTACTTGGCCCTAAGAAGGTCTGCCCATAGGCCTTCCTCATTCTGATAGATCTTCCAGATCCATTTTAACATCAAGGCGATGTTCATGAACTTGGTGTTGAGGATTCCCAACCGTCCAAACTCTCGTGGTTTGCACACCGTGGCCCAGTCCACCATATGGTACTTCCGCTTGGGTCCCACTCCCTCCCAAAAGAAGCGGGACCGGTGTTTGTCCATCACCGCATGCGTCGTGTCATGCAGCAGATAGAGACCCATTGCGAACAGCGGTAGGCTGGAGAGGCAGGAGTTGGTGAGCTCCAGTCTGCCGGCTGATGCAAGGAATAGACCCTGCCAAGGCTCCACCCTATGGCCAACCTTCTCAGCGAGGAAGTTCCAGTCCGCAACGGAGAGGGGGCGGTCGCTGACAGGTAAGCCGAGGTAGTGTAACGGCAAGCTCCCCAGCTTGCAGTTAAGGGCGTCAGCCACCCTCTGACGTTCCAGGTCGGGGACCCCTGTCACAACCACTTCGCTCTTAGCGAAGTTAATCTTAAGCCCTGACATGTTCTCGAAGCAGAGAAGCAGGAGCTTAAGGTTGGCCAACCCCATATCGGATGGCTCGATCAGAATCAAGGTGTCATCCGCATATTGGAGGTGGGTGATCCCTCCCGTGACCAGGTGGGGCACCACACCCTTGAGGTGCCCAGATTCGGTAGCCCTAGCGATGATAGCTGCCAGGGAATCCACCATAAAGTCGAACAAGATCGGAGAAAGAGGGTCCCCTTGCCTCACACCCCGCGCGTTCCTGAAGTTCTCCCCGATGAAACCGTTCACGTTGACCGCGGTCTGGCCACCCGAGACCAGCTATATTCCCTTTCTAAATGCTCACTATGTAGTTTCAAAACTCATGCTTATGCGAACTGAATATGACCAGAAATTGAGATGTATGGACAACGATCCATTCCTACTTTTTCGATAAAGGGAATACATTAATATCAGAAGATACCAATTACACCCAGCCCTCTGCAACAACGCAATGTCCTAATAACATTACGGATGCACACAGCCAAAAAAGAGAAAAACAAAACTAAGAAATAAAAGCCCCGCTATAGTATCCCAGCCCTAGCAACAGTATACATCCACCACCAAGACAACACCTGAAATTCAGACTCTTCAAAAGCAACGCTTCCAAGAAGGGAATAGTGCACCAGCGCCGCCGTCGTCCGATCAAAGATTTTAGGTTTTCACCCTGAAGATAGTCTCCGCTCTCAAAACAATGCCTTCAACAAAGACATTGCCACGCACAACCAGTTAAGGCCAGATCTTGGGTTTTCACCCTGAAAGGTAAGACTCCGAACATCACATGTGCTGCCGCCCCCACTTTCATACCACTGTTGCAAAGTCCGGAACACCAAGCAAGCCCCTCAACAGCGCAAAGACTTGAACCTCCATTAGCTAGTCCTCCAAATCCGGCCTTCATGATATTCTCTTCTTCTGGCTTCACCATGGATCAGCTGTCACTTGGTGTCAACATAGAAAAGAGCTTCGCGCAACACCCTCCAAAACCAAACGATCGGAATAAAAGCATGGGCGCGCACGACCGAATACCACCGATCCAGCAAACTCCAGGCAATAAAAGCACTGTTACACTCGCTGGCGGCGCCTTCCGGAACTCAACACTCCGGCCAGATCATGAAGGGAAGGCCTTCGGCAGGTCTTCATCTTCGCCCAAGAGAAACCCTAGGACCGACGCCTTTATTCAGGTCGGGCCCCCACGCCGGCGACCATCCCAGGCTGGCCATGGTTGCCGCCAGAGACACCAAGCAGATCGGGTAGTCCGAAGACACCGCACACACCTAGGCACCGCCGCAGCCGAAAGCCAGCCCTCCACCGCCGGCCGCCGAGAGACAAGAAGGGGACCTAGGGTTTCCCCTTGCAGCCCGCCCCCACCCCTACCTCCGTCGCCGGCAGGGCACTCCACCACCTCGTCGTCCCCCATGGCGTCACTGAGCCAAGGCCAAGCGCCGCCATCGAGGTCCCCGATGAAAGGGCCGCACTCCGGCCCGAGGAAGACGACCCACGCCCGACCTCCTCGCGCGAGATGACGAAGAATCCCCGCCGCCGGCGGCCTTTGCCAGACCGCGCCCCCTGGCGGCGGCGAGGGAGGGGAGGGGGAGAGGGGGAGGTGGCGACGGTGGGTAGTGGTTCCCCCGGCCGCCACGTGGGGGCTGCTCGGGAGGAGGACGGGAGGGTTAGAAAGTCCATCTAGGTTGGGCTACATCTAACTATCCTCATCCATTCCTATTTAAGACTAAAAAAATCTAGAATTGTTGTCTACTGCTTATGTTGCTGTCGTATACTTCCATTGACTGAGGTTCTCTCTGGATTTGTTAGTCCTCATTAGTGTTGCAGTTAATACCAAAGGTAATAGCAAATGAAACTACATTTTCCACATTAGATGTTAGTATGTGCCTCTTAACATTTGAGATGGTGCACAGCGCATTCGGATGACCAGAAGGTCTTTTGTTCCTTTCACGGACATGAGTGTTGAGATACATGCGAGTTTTTTGGGCTGGAGAACTGCCTATACATAAAGAGGAAACATAATAAACTTTATGTTCTGGATATGCTATATTATTATACTTGTTATACTTGTCTATAATAGTGAAAACTGTGAAATAGTAACAATATTGACCTATTGCATGGTCTTTATTTCTAATTCAGGAAACTGTGAAATAGTAAAGGTCTTGCTCTCAAAAGGCGCTGATGTCAATTTTTATTGCCACTGGGGAACGCCACTGCATATTGCTGCTGCATATGGGTTTGATGATGCTATGAAGATTTTGTTAGACCACAATGCAGATGTAAGTGTCACTATTTTACCTTGTTTGCTCCTTAAAAAACATGGTAAATGTTATATTTTTGCACTAATTATGAGATTATATATTTGTAACCATGTTCTGGCGATATAGTTGTATTTGTGTTTCTGTTGATACCGCATCTTGCTGCATGCCTGCTAACGTCAATCATATAAGGTTGCTGTTCTTTAATGTATGTGACCACATATTTGTAACCGTGTTCTGCCAATATGGTTCTACTTGTTCATATTTTGTGTATACCTCTTCATTTTTTGTTCTCCACATCTACCAACTTTAGCATGCACAAGTGCTAATTTTCTTAGTCTTCCTTGTCAGTGTAACAAATCAGTTTGCATTGCCGACACACCTCTCATTGTTGCTCTCCGAGCTCACAGGCAGAAATGTGTGAAGCTTCTGATTAAGGTATTGTGCATTGTTCTTGCGACCAGCTGAAAATAATGAAACTCTTATTTAGAGGTATCTGCAACATTTTCTTTGTAGGCTGGTGCTGATCTGAAGGGTGTTGGTAGTGCTGCTCCCATAATGGTTGCTATAACTGAGGGCTTAACTGAGTGTCTCAGGTGCTTGATAAAGGCTGGTGCTGATCCTAACGTCCTCGATGATGTAAGTTTTGGCCTTTTAACTCTGTTGGTAGTGCATGTTCTTCACAAATGGAAATTGAACTGGACAACCAATTATTATATTAAGATTTCTTGAATATGTTCCAATGGGAACGTATTTGGCTAGCATCTGGAAGGGCGGGAATTTATAATGGTAATTCCCTTGTAACTAGCCATACTACTCAAGCTAAGGCCGTTACAAGATTTCGAATTTTAGACTCAGACTCCAATGAATTGTTGTGTCTTCCTTCTGCATGCCTTCCTGGGAAGTCCTGATAGCCTCATGCCCAGGGCCAGTGGCGGACGCAGGAAAAAAACTGAGGGTGGGCACACCTTAAAAAATTTGCACTTCCTTGATTGGGATAAAAGTTTGCATACATATTTGAGGGTGGGAATACGTCAACTATGTCATCTTCACATTCAAGAACACGTCTCGCTCATCGACTGTCACTAAGAAATGGTTCAAAAGCTCACCACCTATATTATTTCTTACTAGACTCATTGCAGCAAATGCTCTTTCAACACTCGTTGTCACCACCAATAAAGACAATATCTGTTTCTAAAGCATGTAGGCTAAACTGTAAATATTAAATAACATGTCTTTTTTTGTTCAACAAGCATAACGGAGCATATATTTAAGCTATCGATTGCCATCATAAACATAAATCATCAATCTAGACATAGATACCAATTGATTCTATGCCAATACATTATACATAGTTGATAGAATGATAGACGCACAAAATTTTGAGTCAATTTTATATTTAGTACTTCAGTAGCCATATTGAGAATTTTGGGGACACACGGTGGAAAAGAGCATGCCCGCTTGTCTGGGCGAGCGACAAGCTGCGAGCAACTGAGCGCCTCCCCAACTGAGCAACGAGAACTGGGAGAGCAGCCGAGCTAGCGAGGGGAAGCGGCTAGCGAGGAAATCGAAGATGGGGTGAAGCGGTGAGCCAACGAGGGGAAAATTTGGGAAGGGGCGACATAATTAGTTCTCGATTATTTTCCCCTTTCCATCCAGTCCGGAGAGAGCCGAGAAAGAACGGGAGTATGGAAGGAATAGACCGCCTCGACACATCCCAAGAAAAAAAATTAGTAATTTTTTTTTATCTAAAACTAGAAGCAATGCATACCAAGAAAAGAATGCTCACCTCAAGAAAATTACAAGGGTGAACGAAGAAACAAATTTAAACAACATACCCCCACCAGCCCAGTGGCAAGCTGCACGCCGCCCACCCACAAGGCCACAACTCCAGGGATCGAATCCCAGATACACGATTAATCGTAACTTTTTACATAATGCTCTCCACCGAATGAAGCAACGAACGGCGAAACTGGGCTGGCCCACAATAGACTAGGAGTAGTATACAAATTTCTGAAAATTCTGGGTGGGCCACGGCCCCCTCGGCCCACCCGCTGCGTACGCCCATGCCCAGGGCAGCACTGGTATTATACACACTAGAAAACATCTCTACCTCCCTTGCTATACAGATTGTCCGAGAACTAGAAGGTAGGATAGAGATCCTGGAGTGCTGGAACATCCTGATGTTTCAGTGTCTTGGAGACCTTCCTTCTGAACCCTGTCATACGCTCGGGTAAAGTCGGCTGTGCTCAATCCTTGTTGGCCTTGTGTGATAGCCTGGAGACCTTTGAGCACGACGTAGTTGATTTGGCCTCTGTAATACCTATTCCCCGTTGTGTTCTGATGGGAATGCTTAGGCTACAATCTGGGAGGACAGAAATGGCTAGACGCAGGCGGGGGGCAGTGCATGAGGGGAATATAGAAGGAGCAGATCCTTTACTAGATCCTATTAGTACCCTTATCCTAGGAGAAAGATGCACGCTAGACTCAAGGTTCACTGCATGGATCCCCTCCTGACCTATAGTTTGGATGGAGGGAGTAATTTAGAAATAATGTATAGGTGAAATTTTCGTTATTGCCACGGTTCAGTTCTAACCAGATGTTTTATGCCACTTATAGCTGCCATGTTAAGATGTCTCCGTGATACTGTCCTAACTTTCGTTGGTGCTTTCGCCGTTTGAACTGGAATACCTTGTGTTCATCTGTACCTTACTTATGTTTCTATGTCTTTCCCTTGCAAGTAAAATATGTCTATTTATTCTTAACAGTTTGGATGTCTGCCAATCGAAGTTGCTGCGTCTCACAATAGCCGAGCAGACGTTAAGATCCTATTTCCGCTGACTTCTTGTATTCCATCTGTGCGTGATTGGAGCATTGATGGGATAATTGCTCACGTAAAATCAAGAGAGGAGGTATGAACTAGAGCAACTTTCTATATTTCAGATTATTTTATTGTTTGGTCTTGACAATTTAACATTGACAAGTTCCAGCAGTAGAGTATTTCTTGCACCAAAGCGTTTCCTATCCTATTAATTCTTCAACGCATGCCCCTGAATTGAAAAGCTGATATGCATGTGAAGGCCAAATCATCTTTCTGGAAGGAATGAATGAAGTTTGTTTGCTGTGAACTATGGATTAGTAAATTTATAAATTTGTCGACACTTAAGGGTCTAGTAGCAGGGGTAGAAAATACTAACAAAGTAATGATTTGACTTTTGCTTTCTAGCAGTGTACCACATTTTAATCATAAATTGTGGAGAGAGGTGAAGGCCTAACCTGAGGTAGGGATAGATGGTAGCTGTTGGGAGGAACTCTCTCTTGTTAGGGTTACTGAACTCTGAGACAGAAGCACCTTATATAGGTCAGGAACTGGGCTGGGCCAGTTGAACCACAACATAGAACAAGACAGCCCAACAGGTCATATAATAGATTCATCAACAGTTATCCAACATAAATTGTCAAAAGTTTCTGATATGGCTCCTGGGTGGAGTATCAGCATTGGGGTAACTTAGTTCCTTTCATTGGTTTGGGAGTTTGCGTGGGGGGTGGGTCGCTGGAGGATATGTAAAAATAAACACTTACTTCACATAGGTCCAACTAATATCAAGTTGGCTGATTATATCTGGTACCTTCCAATCCAGATGTATCTGATATATTCCAATGATACAGGATGATCCTATTCTGAACATGAATCCAGCTAATATGAAGTTAGAAGCAAACAAAGCATACAGGAGAAAAGATTATATTGCCGCAGCAAGGCTCTACAACACGGTATTCTGTCCATGATGTTCTCTTATTACTCCTAGTTTATAACTGTATCACTTTTGTTAGTGATGTATAGACCTGTTTACTGTATATTCCCCAGAGGGGTTCCCTTGGCCCAACAGTGAATACTAGTTGCTCATTCTCAACATGGTATCAGAGCTCATGGTCTAGCTCTTTGCACGTTGCAACTCCGTGCTCGATCCACGCCGCCGCCGATGATCTTTCCAGCCGCCGCTGCTCCACTTTCTTTTTCCTCTCCCGCTCTCGTCGGGATCGAGTTCTTTTCCAAGTAATTTAGGCTTTTTTCGTCCGTTTTTGAGCTCCAAATCGAGCTCCACATCGAGATCCCGTCGGCCGTCTCCGTTCCGGCAGCCACCGCGCTGCCTCCGGCCCTGGCCTGCCCCGTCCCGGCTGCTACTGTGTCGCGCCGCCTCCGGCTGGCACCGGCCTGGCCTGACCCGGCCGCCGCCGCGCTGTCTACGGCTGGCCCCGGCCCGCCCCATTCCGGCCGCCGCCGTGCCGCCTCCGGCCAGCACCGGCTCGCCCTGCTGCGCGCCTGCCCTGATGCGCTCGTGGCCGGCTTAGTTTGGCCATGCGAGGCTTGTTGTTCGTCTGGCCAGATCCAGATCCAGATCTGCAAAAGAAAAATGACGTCCTCCGCATCTGGCTATGTATTCCTCGGTGCCCAGTGATATTTGATGGTACCAACTATGGGGAGTTTGCTGCGGGGTGTTCTTACCAGCGAGGTCTCTTGTCCGCCGCATCCCACTGCTCCTGTGCCTCCTACCCCGCCGTCAGTGCCGCGGGCCCTTGCTGCTGATGCTACTCAGGCTGATCGGGATGCAGCCAAGTCTGCCGATGTTGCAGCTGATGAGACATATGAGGAGCAGGTACTTGCTTATTCAGAGGCTCTTGGCTCTTACTGTGACAGTTTTGGCTACCTTTACTCAGTGGTGTGATGAGGATGCCAGGGCTGCTGCCGTTCTTTCTCAGAGTGTTCAGCCACAGTTTGCTTCTGAGTTTATGGGCCTCGCTACTGTTGCTGAGATGTGGTCTCACCTTCGTCAGCGCTACCAGCCTTCTGGGGATTCTCTATACTTGTTTGTGTTGCGCCAGGAGCATGATCTTCAGCAGGGTGACTCTACTGTTGGTGAGTTCTACACCCAGAGTGCGGCGATCTGGCACCAGCTTGACTCCCTTCGCAGTGATGTCTGCGGTACTTGCCAGTATTGCCGGACAATACGCTCAGATATGGACTTCCAGAGGATCCATGAGTTCTTGTCTAGACTTCGTCCAGAGTTTGAGCCTCGTCGTGCTTAGTTGTTTGCTCGAGGTCGTGTTCCTATCTCAGAGGTGTTGACTAAGCTTCGTGCTGAGGAGACTCGTCTGCGTGGTGCTAGACTACTTGGGACACCCCTTGTTCTTGCTGCTCGAGTTCCCACTGCTCCTGCACCATCGCTTCTACCCACACCAGTGTCTGCTGCTTCTGGAGGAGCCCGCTCTTCTCGCAGTGGGAGTCGTCCTCGCCCTCCTCGGTTCTGCACTCACTGTCGGAGGCCTGGTCACCTTGAGTCAGACCAGAAGCAGCGGGGTGTGCCTCCTCGTGCTCCACCTTCAGCGCCTGTCACCACCGGCTTCACTAAGCAGGATATAGCGAGACTTCAGCGTCTCCTTGCCTCCTCCGGCTCTGCTTCGATGGGTACTGCTACCTCCGCGGCTGTTTCCTTTTCACAGTCAGGTACATCTTCGTGGGTTATGGATTCTGGAGCTTCTTTTCACATGTCTATTGATTCTTCCTCTCTTTCTTCTCTTCGACCTCTTCCTCTTCCTGTTCGTGTTCTTACTGCCGATGGTACTTCTCTTCCTGTTGCTAGTCGTGGCACTCTTTCTACTCCCTCCTTTTCCGTTCCCGATATTTCTCATGTTCCCCATCTTACCATGAACTTGTTTTTCGCTGCTCAACTCACTGATTCTGGTTGTCGGGTAATTATTGATGTCGATTCTTGTTCTGTTCAAGACACTCACACTCGGGCACTGGTTGGGGCTGGCCCTCGGTGCCGTGACTCTCAGGGACTTTGGGAGCTTGACTGGCTTCATGTTCCTTCCTCCACCACTTCACCGATTGCACCATGTGTGCTTGCTGCTTCCACTACCGCCTCTTTTCAGCAGTGGCATCATCGTCTTGGTCATCTTTGTGGTTCTCGTTTGTCATCTTTACTTCGTCGAGGTCTTCTGGGGCCTGTCTCAGGAGATGTCTTGCTTCAGGGTTGTCAGGGCTGTAGGCTTGGTAAACAGAATCAGTTACCTTATCCTACTAGTGAGTCTGTATCTCAGCGTCCATTTGATTTGGTCCATTCTGATGTATGGGGTCCGGCTCCCTTTGTTTCCAAGGGGGGCCACCGCTACTATGTTATTTTTATCGATGACTTCTCTCGCCACACTTGGATTTATTTTATGACTTCTCGCAGCGGGTTCTCTCGATATATAAGCGTTTTGCTTGCATGGTCCATACTCAGTTTTCCACACCTATACGTGTCTTTCGGGCTGATTCTGCTAGTGAGTATATCTCCCAGCTGTTGCGTGGCTTTCTTGCTGAGCAGGGCACCCTTGCCCAGTTCTCCTGCCCTGGCGCCCATGCCCAAAATGGTGTGGCTGAGCGCAAGCATCGCCACCTGCTTGAGACAGCTCGTGCGATGATGATCGTTGCCTCTCTTCCTCCTCACTTCTGGGCTGAGGCTATGTCAATTTCCACCTATCTCATCAACCTTCAGCCCTCCACAGCCTTGCAGGGTGGTATTCCTCTTGAGCGTCTTACTGGTCACACTCCTGATTACTCGACCCTTCGTCTTTTTGGTTGCGTTTGCTATGTTCTTCTTGCTCCACGTGAACGCACCAAGCTGACTGCTCAATCTGTTGAGTGTGTCTTCCTTGGCTACAGCCCTGAGCACAAGGGATATAAGTGTTGGGATCCTATTGGTCGTCGGATGCGCATATCTCGGGATGTCACTTTTGATGAGTCCCGTCCTTTCTACCCGCGTCCCTCCTCTTCTTCCTTCTCGGTGGATGATATCTCTTTTCTCATGTTCCCTGACTCGCCTCCTCCTATGCCTCAGGTCCCTGCTCCGCCGAGTCTCGCACCTCCTTCTCCTCCTCCACCCACCAGACCCCCCTCTCCTCCCTCACCACCTTCCCCACCCTCCACACCTTCCTCTCTCATGTCCCCTTCCTTGCCTATGGTGGTCCTCCCTACCCTTTTCACTACTCCCGTCGTCCATGTGACGATGATGCTGCTCCTCCTGACATGCGCTCCACCTATGGTGCAATGCCCTCTCCGTCTGAGCCGACTCATCATCTTCGTGCTCGTCCTCGTCCTCCTCCCGATCGCTATTCTCCCACTCCGTACGGTCTCTCTGCTATCCTTGAGCCGACCTCTTATCGGGATGTTGTTGCCCATCCCGAACGGCAGCTAGCGATGGCTGAGGAGTGAGGAGATTGCTGCTCTCGAGCGTACGTGCACCTGGGATGTTGTCACTCCTCCATCCTCTGTTCGTCCCATCACCTGCAAGTGGGTCTACAAGGTCAAGACTCGCTCCGATGGTTCCCTTGAGCGCTACAAGGTTCGTCTTGTGGCTCGCGGCTTTCAGCAGGAGCATGGCCGTGACTATGACGAGACCTTTGCTCCAGTGGCTCACATGACCACTGTTCGTACTCTTCTTGCCGTTGCTTCTGTTCGTCATTAGTTTGTCTCTCAGCTTGATGTGCAGAATGCTTTTTTTAACGGTGAGCTACGTGAGGAGGTATACATGCAGCCACCTCCTGGCTATTCTATTCCCGATGGCATGGTCTGTCATCTCCGGTGCTCTCTCTATGGCCTTAAGCAAGCCCCTCGCGCCTGGTTTCAGCGTTTCGCCTCTGTGGTGACCTCTGTTGGTTTTGTCCCAAGCGCACATGACCCTGCGCTCTTTGTCCACACATCTTCTCGTGGTCGGACTCTCCTTCTTCTTTATGTCGATGACCTGATCATCACAGGTGACGACCCTGAGGATATTGCCTTTGTCAAGGCCCATCTTTGTGATCAGTTTCTCATGACTGATCTTGGTCCTCTCCGCTACTTTCTTGGGCTTGAGGTCTCCTCTACCTCCGATGGCTTCTATATCTCCCAGGAGAAGTATATTCAGGACCTTCTCACTCGTGCCGCTCTTGGTGATGAGCGCACTGTCGAGACTCCTATGGAGCTCAATGTCCGCCTCCGCTCCACTGATGGTGATCCTCTTCCGGACCCGACTCACTATCATCACCTGGTTGGGAGCCTTGTCTACCTTGCTGTCACTCGTCCTGACATCTCCTACCCGGTCCACATTCTGAGTCAGTTCATGTATGCTCCCATGTCCACTATAGTCATCTCCTTCGTGTTCTCCGGTATCTTCGTGGCACTATCTTCCGTCGCCTCTTCTTTCCTAGCTCCAACTCCTTACAGCTCCAGACCTACTCAGATGCTACCTGGGCTAGCGATCCCGAGGATCGCAAGTCTCTTTCTGCCTACTGTGTCTTTCTTGGTGGCTCTCTCATTGCTTGGAAGACCAAGAAGCAGGTTGCAGTCTCTCGTTCGAGTGTCGAGGCTGAGTTGCGAGCGATGGCTCTATTGACGGCTGAGGTGACTTGGTTACGCTGGTTACTTGCGGACTTTGGTGTTTCTGCTGACGCCCCGACTCCTCTCTTATCGGACAGTACTGGTGCCATCAGCATTACACGTGATCCGGTGAAGCACGAACTCACAAAACACATCGGTGTTGATGCCTTCTATGTGCGTCAGGCTGTGCAGGATCAGGTTATGGCTCTTCATTATGTGCCTTCCGAGCTCCAGCTTGCTGACTTCTTCACGAAGGCCCAGACTAGAGCATAGCATGGGTTCTTTATATCCAAACTCAGTGTTGTTGATCCACCATGAGTTTGAGGTTGTATATTCCCCAGTGTATGAGGGGTTCCCTGCATATTGCACCATGTACATGTATTGGCCCTTGGCCCAACAGTGAATACTAGTTGCTCATTCTCAACAACTTTTACAAAAGTTATGTAGTTTTAGAAAAAGTATTACTTTGATGTGTCGCAATTGTATGGCTTACATGTGTATTCACGCCATGTGTCAGAAAATAATAATGGCAGCCCATTGATTGGTTTGTTATTGAAAGCCATTGTCATTGTGGTGAGTGGAAAATGTGTTCACTGGTAGGACCGCTGTCTTGTGTTCCAGGCCTTGTTCCTTTAGACTAGTCATAGTGGGAAGTGACATATAGTAGTAACATGTATATTTTACTAAATGTTACTACCTTCATAGTGATTAGTAACATCAAAGTAGTACTCCCTCCGTCCCACGGAATAGGGCGTAAATATTTTTTCAAAATTTCACCATAGCTTAAGGCGCGTGGTGTTGTTTAACCTGTTTCTCCCAAAATTGCCCCTGACAACGGTTTAAATTCTCCTAAAAAATGGGGACTGCCATTGGCTGTGCCGGCGCATGCAGGGAAAAAAGCTGAAAATTGGGAGAGTAGCACTTAATGCGGGGCTGCAATTGGTTATTCATGGTGTGCATGCGTCAGTCGCAAGAAACCAGGAGCCATGCGTAACAACTTTATGGTGAGGAATTAGTGGGCAAACCGTTTTTATTAGGGGCAAGTTTGGAAACTTTCTGGCTGCTTATCCCTCCTTAATCGCCATGCAAAACAATTTGCGCCCTAAGCCTTGGGTCGGAGGGAGTATCATAGATGGCTTCATTAAATTTTTTTTGAAGAATCAACGGGGGGCGATCGCCCACCTGAACTCAGTTTTTCATTAATTAACGGGGGTTACAAGACGACACCAGGGGGGACGTAAGCCAACAATCCTGGGTCTGGGAGGCGCACATCAAGAAAGGGGAGCCAGCTAGAGGAGGGGTACAAGTATTTAAGGAGGGCTAAGAGATATATCCACACCAAGCTAGCAGGGGGGTCGTGTCGACACTAGAGGGGGCGCGGACGATCCACAGGCGGAGGTGGGCGGCCACCATATCCAACACGCGCGTGGTAGACATGAGATCTGCGTCGAAGACCATTCTATTGCGGGATTTCCAGATGGACCACAACAAGGCAAGGATGGCGGTGTTACGCGCTTTCGGGTGCATGGGAGGTAAGTCTTCGGAGAGAGCATCGAGGAGGCCCAGCGCGTCGTCGTCAGTCCGGGGGTGCCCCGATGGCTTCATTAATTATCTTGTAGGCACATTATATCTTGGGAAATGTGATGTTACAGTAACTAGCTATGTTACTCAATCTCACTCTCTCCTCATTAACTCACTGCCACATAAGCAAATTTGCTGAGTTGGACACGAAGTTACTACCGAAGTTACTTGCACTATAAGTAGTCTTAGCCACTACTGTCAGGTAAAGTGTGGGTTGTCCTAACGGGGTATAGAACAGTAGCCCCTTTGACTACCCTTTTTTAAGAGCAACAGAGGCCTCTACCTCCGGTTTCGTTCCATCTTTCTTCTACCTTCTCTTGTCTTTGCTTAAAAGAAGGGAAAAATAGCAGCCGTTGTTGTGTCTTTGTACGATCTTTAGAATGGGGGGAACTTGATGAACGTGAATTATTCAGGTACCCTGAACCCTCATAAGGCCCCAGGGATGTTTCTCCCTGCTTTCCTACAAGTTATGCAGTGCCATGTCATATATTGAACTGGAATTTTTAGTTCTGAATGATTAAAAATACTGTAATTTGGATGTCTTAAGTCTTCATCTAGTAAAATCTGCATCCTGTCCAATTGGTAATTGGGTTTATCAGATAGTTCATGCCCAGGTTGCCACTTTAACCTTTTCTTAAAGGTTTTGTCAGTCAAGTTCTACACTTCTACTCATACAGCTGCTCCTAACAAATTCTTGTTTAAGTTTGTCAATTAGCTAATTTGATCATTGCTGGTTTGGTTTGTCGGTGTAGGCATTGAGTTACTTTCCAGAGGATAAAACATTGATTTCAAATAGGAGCCTTTGCTGGCTTAAGATGGGCGATGGAGACAAAGCTTTGCGGGATGCTCAAGTTTCCAGAGCACTGCACCGTGATTGGCCAAAGGCCTGCTTCCGGGAAGGGGCTGCTCGTATGCTATTAAAGGTAAAATTCTTTTTGTATGATTTGCCTTCTTTGACTGTATTTTCTGCAGGAAAATCCTTTTCTTGATGATGCGTTGGTCCTTCTGTCTTCAGGACTATGAAAAGGCATGTGATGCATTTGTTGATGGCCTTAAGATAGACCCAGGGAACGCTGAGATTGAGGATGCCTTAAGGTAGCCTACTTTTCTCTGAGTCTTAGTTTGGAAGGAGAAACTTCACTAGATCTGGTGCACACAATAATTCAACGGACAAACACATCTTATCTATAGCTTTCATGATAGAAACACATGCATTGACTCACCTGGTGAACTAAATCAGCCAAAGTAAACATCTAGCCCATAGTCTGTAGATGATTTTAATTCCAGTCATTTGGAATGTGGATATTTCAGAACTGATACAGAGCTGAACCGTTTACTATGATATTCCTATGTACTTACCAAATAGTGGTTGGATCCCGAAGAGCATTATTAGGCGTGCACAATGCATTCTACAGTGACTATATGCTCTTTGTATATGCAGTAATTATATCCAAATCTGGTTATGCAGGGAGGCTTTACAGTCCTTGAAGATATCTGACGGTGCCAAGAAAGACCACTGAAGAGTTATCTGCTCCGAAAAGGAAAATTTGTGCAGGAGCAACACTACCTCGAGATGCCAAGAAAGACCACTGAAGAGTTCCTCCTTTTTTATGACTGACATATTCAGTTGTGACATTTTATTCTGTTCACGAGCTCATCCTCGAGATGAAAAATGGGTCTTAGCTTCTGGCCTGTGCAGGACTTCTTGCTCTCACAGGCATATATGGCGTAATGTACTTTTACTAGTGTGTCCATCCACGTACTTGTGTCGGAGATATGATTTGATTGATTGCTAAGTGCTCACTCCGTCACTTGTGTGTAGCTACAGAACATTGCTTGCATACATGATCGGTTAGAAATCGTGGATCATGGCTTCAATCTCTATTTAGTTTTAAACTCATGATCCTGTTTTTTCTTCCAATTTACTCTTAGACCGACTGCCATTTCTTCTTTGAGAGAGAGTAGGATAAGGCACTATGGCAGAACTGGGCTTTGCTGTGCAGCCGAAACGCACGGCAAAGGCCAAAATCTGCTCGGCAAAGCCTTTGCCGTGCGGGCGTGCACGGCAAAGATTGCTCGGCAAAGATCTGGATGGCAAAGCCTTCTTTGTCGTGCGTCGCGTGAAAATCGCACGGCAAATCCTTTGCCGTGCGGGTTAGCTTTGCCGTGCGCTGGGCCGGCTTTGCCGTGCGGCTTGGCTGTTTGTCGTGCGCTTCACCTCCAACCCGCACTGTGCGCTTCGCCTCCACCCCGCACGGCAAAGGTTCTCCAGCATGACAGCAGTAGCAGCGCAGTGCACAGCAGGCCCCCTTTGCCGTGTGCATGTGCACGGCAAAGAAGGCCTTTGCCGTGTGCATATGCACGGCAAAGGTGCTGAAAAAATTCTAGATTTTTTCTGTTTTTCCATTAATCCCTGCATATGCAATACACAAATACAAATATATATCCGGATACATATATAGCACAATATATAGAGCATTTGCACATCATCAACAACAAAGTTCATACATAATAGTCCAATAAAGTCCATACAATAGTCCAACAACAACGGTCATACATAGAGTGGTCCAAATAGCACAACAAAGTTCATACAACGAACATCAATCTTCGCCATTTCCGTGGCCACTTGTCCTTCTCCACTTCCTTGTCCTTCATCTCCTTGTCCTCCTACAAGTTCATAGATGCATAAGTGGCATGGAATGGCTAAAATTGACATGTCAGACATGTAACAACTAGAATTGACATGAAATGGCTAAATTTCAACAAAATCACTAGAATTGACATGAAATGGCTAAAATTCAACATAATGGCTAAAAATGATATGGAATGGCTAAAATTAACATGGAATAGCTAAAATTGAACATAATGGCTAAAATTGACATGGTTGAATGGCTAAAATTCACAAGTGACATGGTACAGAAGAATTAGAAGTGTAGGAGAACTCACCTAGAAACTGATGCAGGCTCCGGATGATGCCCGTATTGTTGACGGTCATCTGAGGTGTCAGCGGGCTCTGACTTGGCGGCCGCTGGAGGAGCGCCAACATGTGCGGATCAGGTGCGGGCTGCAATATCCAAAGTTCGGTTAGACAACAAACAAGATTGAGACGGTGATATTAAGTTAACCACTTACCCAGTTGGGGAACATAGGAGGACATGACGTGCTAGGAGCACTACTCCCCGGTGGGGAAGTCAGCACGACCTGGTTCATGAACATCTGCTGGAACATCTGCTGTTGTTGTTGCATCTGCTGTAACATCTGTTGCTGCATCTCCATGCTGTCCCTAAGCTGCTACTGCATCTGCATCTTCTCCTCTTGGTTCCTCCGTTCCCTTTCTTCCATCTCCGCCTATGTTGTGTTGCCGCGATGTCAGTAAGATTGCAATGGAAAACATGTAATGAAGCATAGAGGATCGACGAAGAACTTACCCGTAACTTCTCGATAGCTAGATCCGAAGCCCGTGGGCGGGTCTCTACCCGAGGCTGCTCGCTCGTACGCCCACGACGGATCTGGCGTAGAGATGGAATGGTCCTTGAGTCGACTAACCCGTCAGCAATCCATAGGCGGCCACCCTTCTTGCCTTGTCCCGCAAGCACCGCAACCTCAACGTCAAAGTCTTCGGTGGTTGGGTCGGCGTCTTCGCCGTGCTTCTCCTTGAACTTCGAACGGTACGCGCCACACTGGGCCTCCGCTAGCTCGTTGACCCACCAGGACCCCGTTTCAGGATGCTGCTCCCTCCTGATCTTCGTCTTTTGGAAAAGGCCAAATAAGTTTGGTGCCGCGCCTGTCTACACTTCCTGCAAAAGAGTACATGCAATTAAGTGAAGATGGATACCCTTGCGGGGATAACAATAACATGAAATGAAAGAATGAAGAAACTATTTGCTCACCTCTTCCTGCAAGGTAAGGGCCAAGTTCTTGCTGCCCTGGACATGTGATCCACCTCCCATCTCTAAACGCTTCTGCTTGCCCTCCTCGTGCTTCCGGGCGTACTCGGGGGATGTCCACCATATGACCATCGCAAGAAAGCACGCCTTGTCTTCCCCGACGTACTGAGGAGGGTTCTACATACACAAGATAGACCCATTATTAGAACATAAACTACATGAAAATGCAGAGATAAATAACACATAAATGCTAATACCTGCAGGTACTGCCACGGTGCAATGAGCGTATCCCGACAATCAGCCTTACTCATCCAAATTTTGCGCTCGGAATGCCAGTTGCGGACGCACTGGACACGTGTCTCATAGTGCATGCCACTCACCCTCACCCTGCACAACTCGTGTACGATAACATCGCACGCAGTTTCCTCGCTCTCAGCCCTCTTGAAGTATTTCTGCAACCATGCACATAGGTAAAACAAGAGGAATTAGAGCAACTATTGGTAGCCAAGAAGTGTTTGAATACTAAGAAGCCAAAAGTCACGCACCCAGAAGTGGTGGACTGTTGGAGATATGCCCAAGAGGCAATAATAAAGTGGTTATTATAATATCTTTGTGCTTATGATAAATATTTGCATACCATGCTAAAATTGTATTAACCGAAACATTGATACATGTGTGTTATGTAAAAAACAAGGAGTCCCTAGTAAGCCTCTTGTATAACTAGCTTGTTGATTAATAGATGATCATGGTTTTGTGATCATGAACATTGGATGTTATTAATAATAAGGTTATGTCATTAGTTGAATGATATAATGGACACACACCCATATGAGCGTAGCATAAGATCAAGTCATTAAGTTCAATTTGCTATAAGCTTTCGATACATAGTTGCCTAAGTCCTTCGACCATGAGATCATGTAAATCACTTACACCGGAAGGGTAATTTGATTACATCAAACACCATTGCGTAAATGGGTGGTTATAAAGATGGTATTAAGTATTCGGAAAGTGTGAGTTGAGGCATATGGATCAATAGTGGGATTTGTCCATCCTGATGACGGATAGATATACTTTGGGCCCTCTCGGTGGAATGTCGTCTGATTAGCTTGCAAGCATGTGACTTGGTCACAAGAGATGACATACCACTGTATGAGTAAACAAGTACTTGTCGGTAACGAGGTTGAACAAGGTATGGAGATACCGATGATCGAACCTCGGACAAGTAAAGTATCGCGTGACAAAGGGAATCGGTATCATATGTAAATGGTTCAATCGATCACTAAGTTATCGTTGAATATGTGGGAGCCATTATGGATCTCCAGATCCTGCTATTGGTTATTGCTCGGAGAGGAGTCTCGACCATGTCTGCATAGTTCACGAACCGTAGGGTGACGCGCTTAAGGTTCGATATCGCATAAGTAGATTGGGAATATGAGATGGAGACCGAAGTTTGTTCGGAGTCTCGGATGGGATCCAGGGCATCACGAGGAGGTCCGGAATGGTCCGGAGAATAAGATTCATATAAGGGAAGTTGATTTCTAGGTTTCGGAAAAAGTTCGGAATTTTTCCGGTGTTGGACTGGAAGGTTCTAGAAGGTTCCGGAGGGGTCCACCATGGGGCCCACGACCTAGGGAGGCCAACATGAGCCGAGGGGGTGCTGCCTTTCCCTAATGGGCCAGGCGCACCAAGCCCCAAGGCCCAGGCCGGCCACCGCTTAGGGTTTCCCCAAAACCCTAAAGGGGGATCATCTTGGGGGGGGGGGTTTCCCCTCCCCCTTGTGGCCGCCGGCCCTAGATGAGATGGGGGCGTGGGGGGGCCACCCCAACCGACCTCCCCCCTATATAAAGAGGGGAGGGGGCAGGGGGCGCACCCCATCCTCCAGACCAAACCCTGGCCGTCCCCCTTCTCTCCTCCACCATACGCTGCTCCGGCTTAGGCGAAGCCCTGCAGTTTTTCCTCCTCCACCACCACCACCACGCCGTCGTGCTGCTGGGATTTGGAGGAGATCTACCAAATGTAACATCCCAACCTTGTGTTTATAAATAAATGAGTGTTCATGAGCATTGCATGCATGTAGTTTGAATTTGAACAAATTTGCATCTCCATTTTCACTATGCAAATCTCTCTCTGTTTCTTCTCCATCCAAAATCTCTCAAGATTTATAAATTAGACAACATGGCATTGTTGTTATTCAATAAGGCCATGTGTGTTTAATACATTCTCTGGCAAAATTGAGTTTCAAGGAAAATTCAAACAGATTTGAAACTTGAATTTGAAAGGAGAAATAAAAATCAGAAAAATAGAAAAAGAGAGAGAGAGCTCTCTCTTCCCTCTCCTGGGCTCAGCCCACTCTCTTCTCTCTTTTTCCCTCTCTGGCCGCACCCAACACGGCCCAAGTGGCCCAGCCAAACCCACCACCCAGCCCAACTACCCCGCAGGGGGGTTTTTGGAAATTTGTCATCGTCTCCCCGCGCACCGAAGCTGCTCGGTGGCGCACGGCCGGCCACCCGATGCTCCGGCCGGCCACGATCGTCCCCGCCGCCCCCCGGCGGCTATAAGAAGCCCGCCGCCGCGCCGCCGAACCCTAGCTCCCCCTATTTCTCCTCCCCGTGCTCTCCCGCGCCCAAGAAACCCTAACCCTAACCTTGCAGTAGCCGGCCGGCCACCTTCGATTCCGGCGCCGGCGAGCCCTCTCCGGCGTCGCCGACCGCACCAACGCGTCGAGGGTGAGCCCCTGGTCCTCGTGATGCCCTCGGCCTGCTCCCTTCCCCTCTCTAGCTCCGCCGCGCCATGCCTCTGCCCCGGCCGCCGCTCGGACATGGCCGTCGGCCATGCTCCGGCGACCAATCGAGGGCGGCGCCGCCACCCAACGGCTCAGCGCGTCGCCCCGCGTCGTTTGCCCCCTCTCACGCGTCCTCCCGCCCACGGGAGCCTCCGATTGGAGGTCAACCCGAGCTCCATCTGCGGGCAATGGCCGCGCTGACGTCATGCTGACGTCGCCGTGACGTCATTATTCAATTTTCCTTATTTTTGTATTTTTCT
>NC_061508.1:71180798-71203865 GCF_022539505.1 Lolium rigidum | reverse complement strand
ATTGTACTTCGTTCGGTGCATTATTGCTGTTTGAACAACAAGGAAGACGGTGTAGAGTCTTATAATGTTCACAATATGTCTTTTATGTGAGTTTTGCTGCACCGGTTCATCCTTGTGTTTGTTTCAAATAACCTTGCTAGCCTAAACCTTGTATCGAGAGGGAATACTTCTCATGCATCCAAAATCCTTGAGCCAACCACTATGCCATTTGTGTCCACCATACCTACCTACTACATGGTATTTCTCCGCCATTCCAAAGTAAATTGCTTGAGTGCTACCTTTAAAAATTTCCATTCTTTACCTTTGCAATATATAGCTCATGGGACAAATAGCTTAAAAACTATTGTGGTATTGAATATGTACTTATGCACTTTATCTCTTATTAAGTTGCTTGTTGTGCGATAACCATGTTTCGGGGACGCCATCAACTACTCTTTGTTGAATATCATGTGAGTTGCTATGCATGTCCGTCTTGTCCGAAGTAAGAGAGATCTACCACTTTAATGGTTAGAGCATGCATATTGTTAGAGAAGAACATTGGGCCGCTAACTAAAGCCATGAATCATGGTGGAAGTTTCAGTTTTGGACATATATCCTCAATCTCATATGAGAACACTAATTGTTGCTACATGCTTATGCATTAAAGAGGAGTCCATTATCTGTTGTCCATGTTGTCCCGGTATGGATGTCTAAGTTGAGAATAATCAAAAGCGAGAAATCCAAAATGCGAGCTTTCTCCTTAGACCTTTGTACAGGCGGCATGGAGGTACCCCTTTGTGACACTTGGTTAAAACATGTGTATTGTGATGATCCCGGTAGTCCAAGCTAATTAGGACAAGGTGCGGGCACTATTAGTGTACTATGCATGAGGCTTGCAACTTGTAAGATATAATTTACATAATACATATGCTTTATTACTACCGTTGACAAAATTGTTTCTTGTTTTCAAAATAAAAGCTCTAGCACAAATATAGCAATCGATGCTTTTCCTCTGCGAAGGACCTTTCTTTTACTTTTATGTTGAGTGAGTTCACCTATTTCTCTCCACCTCAAGAAGCAAACACTTGTGTGAACTGTGCATTGATTCCTACATACTTGCATATTGCACTTGTTATATTACTCTATGTTGACAATTATTCATGAGATATACATGTTATAAGTTGAAAGCAACCGCTGAAACTTAATCTTCCATTGTGTTGCTTCAATACCTTTACTTTAATTTATTGCTTTATGAGTTAACTCTTATGCAAGACTTATTGATGGTTGTCTTGAAGTACTATTCATGAAAAGTCTTTGCTTTATGATTCATTTGTTTACTCATGTCATTACCATTGTTTTGATCGCTGCATTCATTACATATGCTTACAATAGTATGATCAAGGTTATGATGGCATGTCACTCCAGAAATTATCTGTGTTATCGTTTACCTGCTCGGGACGAGCAGGAACTAAGCTTGGGGATGCTGATACGTCTCCGACGTATCGATAATTTCTTATGTTCCATACCACATTATTGATGATATCTACATGTTTTATACACATTATATGTCGTATTTATGCATTTTCCGGCACTAACCTATTAACGAGATGCCGAAGAGCCAGTTGCTGTTTTCTGCTGTTTTTGGTTTCAGAAATCCTACCAAGGAAATATTCTCGGAATTGGACGAAATCAACGCCCAGGGTCCTATTTTTGCACGAAGCTTCCAGAAGACCGAGGGGGAAAGGAAGTGGGGCCACGAGGCGCCGACACAACAGGGCGGCGCGGCCTGGCCCTTGGCCGCGCGGCCCTGGCGTGTGGGGCCCTCGTGTGGCCCCCGCGTTTCCCTTCCGCCTACTTAAAGCCTTCGTCGCGAAACCCCCAGTACCGAGAGCCACGATACGGAAAACCTTACTGAGACGCCGCCGCCGCCAATCCCATCTCGGGGGATTCTGGAGATCACCTCCGGCACCCTGCGCGAGAGGGGATTCATCTCCGGAGGACTCTTCACCGCCATGGTCGCCTCCGGAGTGATGAGTGAGTAGTTCACCCCTGGACTATGGGTCCATAGCAGTAGCTAGATGGTTGTCTTCTCCTCATGTGCTTCATTGTCGGATCTTGTGAGCTGCCTAACATGATCAAGATCATCTATCTGTAATTCTATATGTTGTGTTTGTCGGGATCCGATGGATAGAGAATACTATGTTATGTTGATTATCAATCTATTACCTATGTGTTGTTTATGATCTTGCATGCTCTCCGTTATTAGTAGAGGCTCCGGCCAAGTTTTTGCTCTTAACTCCAAGAGGGAGTATTTATGCTCGATAGTGGGTTCATGTCTCCGTGAATCTGGGGAGTTGAGAAACCTCTAAGGTTATGGATGTACTGTTGCCACTAGGGATAAAACATTGATGCTATGTCCGAGGATGTAGTTATTGATTACATTACGCACCATACTTAATGCAATTGTCTGTTGTTTTGCAACTTAATACTGGAAGGGGTTCGGATGATAACCTGAAGGTGGACTTTTTAGGCATAGATGCATGCTTGGATAGCGGTCTATGTACTTTTTCGTAATGCCCAATTAAATCTCACAATATTCATCATATCATGTATGTGCATTGTTATGCCCTCTCTATTTGTCAATTGCCCGACTATAATTTGTTCACCCAACATGCTATTCATCTTATGGGAGAGACACCTCTAGTGAACTGTGGACCCCGGTCCATTCTTTTACATCGAATACAATCTACTGCAATACTTGTTCTCATTGTTTTCTGCAAACAATCATCATCCACACTATACATCTAATCCTTTGTTACAGCAAGCCGGTGAGATTGACAACCTCGCTGTTTCGTTGGGGCAAAGTACTTTGGTTGTGTTGTGCAGGTTCCACGTTGGCGCCGGAATCTCCGGTGTTGCGCCGCACTACATCCCGCCGCCATCAACCTTCAACGTGCTTCTTGGCTCCTCCTGGTTCGATAAACCTTGGTTTCTTTCTGAGGGAAAACTTGCTGCTGTGCGCATCATACCTTCCTCTTGGGGTTCCCAACGAACGTGTGAGTTACACGCCATCAGCTTCTAAGATAGAAAGAAGTAGGTAAACTGACTCAACATAAAGTAAAAGAAAGGACCTTCGCAGAGGGAAGGAGGGATTACTCATGTGCTAGAGCTTTTTATTTTGAAAACATGGAAACAATTTTGTCAACGGTAGTAATAATTCATATGTGTTATGCATAAAACCTCCTATAAGTTGCAAGCCTCATGCATCGAATACCAATAGTGCTCGCACCTTGTCCTAATTAGCTCGGATTTCCATGGATTATCATTGCATTACATATGTTTCAACCAAGTGTCACAAAGGGGTACCTCTATGCCACCTGTACAAAGGTCCAAGGAGATCAATCGCATTTGATTTCTCGATTTTGATAGATCTCAACTTGAGGACATCCATACCGGGACAACATAGAAAACAGATAATGGACTCCTCTTTTATGCTTTAAGCATTCAACAACAGATAATATTCTCATAAGAGATTTGAGGATTAATGTCCAAGCTGAAACTCCCACCATGATACATGGCTTTGGTTGGCGGCCCAATGTTCTTCTCTAACAATATGCATACTCAAACCATTCAACTCATGGAAAATCTCCCTTACTTCAGACAAGACGAACATGCATAGCAACTCACATGATATTCAACAAAGGTGTAACAGGTTGATGGCGTCCCCAGAAACATGGTTACCGCTCAACAAGCAACTTATAAGAAATAAGATACATAAGCAGCATATTCATTACCACAATAGTTTTTTAGGCTACTTTCCCATGATCCATGTATTGCAAAGACAAAGAATGAAATTTTTAAAGGTAGCACGCAAGCAATTTACTTTGGAATGGCAGAAAAATACCACATAGTAGGTAGTTATGGTGGACACAAATGGCATAAGTTTTGGCTCAAGGTTTTGGATGCACGAGAAGCATTCCCTCTCAGTACAAGGCTTTGGCTAGCAAGGTTGTTTGAAGCAAACACAAGTATGAACCGGTACAATAAAACTTACATAAGAACATATTGCAAGCATTATAAGACTCTACACTGTCTTCCTTGTTGTTCAAACACTTTTACCAGAAAATATCTAGACTTTAGAGAGACCAATCATGCAAACCAAATTTCAACAAGCTCTACGGTAGTTCTCCACTAATAGGTTTAAACCACATGATGCGAGAGCTTAAACATGATCTACTTGAGAGCTCAAAACAATTGCCAAGTATCAAATTATTCAAGACAATATACCAATTACCACATGAAGCATTTTCTGTTTCCAACCAAATAGCAATAAATGAAGCGGCTTTCAACCTTCGCCATGAACATTAAAAGTAAAACTAAGAACACCAGTGTTCAATATGAAAAAGCGGAGCGTGTCTTTCTCCAATACAAGGAATGCTAGGATCCGAATTTATTCAAACATAAACAAAAATAAAAGCACACAAACGCTCCAAGTAAAGCACATAAGATGTGACGGAATAAAAATATAGTTTCACTAGAGGTGACCTGATAAGTTGTTGATGAAGAAGGGGATGCCTTGGGCATCCCCAAGCTTAGATGCTTGAGTCTTCTTGAAATATGCAGGGATGAACCACGGGGGCATCCCCAAGCTTAGACTTTTCACTCTTCTTGATCATATTATATCATCCTCCTCTCTTGATCCTTGAAAACTTCCTCCACACCAAACTCAAAACAATCTCATTAGAGGGTTAGTGCATAATAAAAAATTCACATGTTCAGAGAGGACACAATCATTCCCAACACTTCTGGACATTACCCAAGGCTACTGAAATTTAATGGAGCAAAGAAATCCACTCAAACACAGTAAAGGAGGCAATGTGAAATAAAAGGCAGAATCTGTCAAAACAGAACAGTCCATAAAGATGAATTTTTTTCGAGGCACTTAGCATGCTCAGATGAAGAAGCTCAAATTGAATGAAAGTTGAGTACGTATCTGAGGATTACTCATTAATTTTTGCAGATTTTTTAGATTCTCCTACAGAGAGATCAACTCAAATTCGTGACGACTAAAAATGCTGTTTCTACGTAGAAAGCCAAATCTAGTATCAACTTTACTATCAAAGACTTTACTTGGCACAACAATGCAATAAAGTAAAGATACAAATGTATTGCTACAGTAGTAACAAGCACCTTGACTCAAATATAAAACAAAAATTTCAGAAACAAAATAATGGGTTGTCTCCCATAAGCGCTTTTCTTTAACGCCTTTCAGCTAGGCGCAGAAAGTGTAAATCAAGTAATATCAAGAGAAGAACCATTAACAGAGGAGTTGGGGGTTTTCTCAACAATGCATTGTATCTTATCTATGTAAGTTTCAGAAGCCCCTCTTTTATTACTTTTAGGCTTACTATCCTCCTCAAATAAATTTTCAGGAACAATCCAATCAATTTTTTTTCTAGTGCCTCATGCATTCGTATGAGTTTATAAGTTATTGGTACTTTAGTATCCCCCTCACAATTGGCTTTATTAGTGTACTTTAGTCTATCTTTTCCATCTTTTCAAGGGTACTTGCAAAATTGGTATAAAATCCAAGCATCTTATGTTGAATAAAGACTTTTCTAGCTTCTCTAGCTACATCACCAAATTCTTTAAGAAGGGTTTCTAAAACAAAATAATTCTTCTCTCCTTCTTCCATATCACAGAGTGTAAGAAACATGTGTTGCATTATAGGATTAAGATTAACAAATCTAGCTTCCAACATGTGCATTAAAGAGGCAGTAGCAATTTCATAATTAGGAGCAAGTTCCGCCAAGGATCTATCTTCAAAATCTTTAACCTTACTAACATGAGTGGAAAATTCTTCTATATTATCTCTTCCAATGATAGACCCACGCCCTACTGATATATCTTTCAAAGTGAACTTAGGGGCAAGCATGATGAAATAAGCTAAGGTAAACTGATAAATAAAGTAAATGCAAGTAACTATTTTTTTTGTGTTTTTAATATAAAGAAAGCAAACAAGACAGGAAATAAAATAAAGAAAGACAATAAACAAAGTAAAGAGATTGGATGTGAGAGACTCCCCTTGCAGCGTGTCTTGATCTCCCAGGCAACGGCGCCAGAAATTAGCTTGATGACGCGTGAAGCACACGTCCGTTGTGAACCCCAAGAGGAAGGTGTGATGCGTACAATAGCAAGTTTCCCTCAGTAAGAAACCAAGGTTATCGAACCAGTAGGAGATGAAGGCCACGTGAAGGTTGTTGGTGAAGGAGTGTAGTACGGCGCAACACCAGGGATTCCGGCGCCAACGTGGAACCTGCACAACACAATCAAAATACTTTTCCCCAACTTAACAGTGAGGTTGTCAATCTCACCGGCTTGCTGTAAACAAAGGATTAAACGTATGGTGTGGAGAATGATGTTTGTTTGCAAAGAACAGCGAGAGACCAATGATTGCGGTAGGTTGTATTTCAGATGTAAAAGAATGGACCGGGGTCCACAGTTCACTAGTGGTGTCTCTCCAATAAGAAATAGCATGTTGGGTGAACAAATTACAGTTGGGCAATTGACAAATAGAGAGGGCATAACAATGCATATACATATCATGATGAGTACTATGAGATTTACTTAGGGCATTACGACAAAGAACATAGACCGCTATCCAGCATGCATCTATGCCTAAAAAGTCCACCTTCGGGTTAGCATCCGCACCCCTTCCAGTATTAAGTTGCAAACAACAGACAATTGCATTAAGTATTGTGTGCGTAATGTAAACAATACAAATATCCATAGACAAAGAATTGATGTTTTATCCCTAGTGGCAACAACACATCCACAACCTTAGAACTTTTTGTCACTTTCCCAGATTCAATGGAGGCATGAACCCACTATCTAGCATAAATACTCCCTCTTGGAGTCACAAGTATCAACTTGGCCAGAGCCTCTACTAGCAATGGAGAGCATGCAAGATCATAAACAACACATATATGATAGATCGATAATCAACTTGACATAGTATTCCATATTCATCGGATCCCAACAAACACAACATGTAGCATTACAAATAGATGATCTTGATCATGATAGGCAGCTCACAAGATCTAAACATGATAGCACAAGAGGAGAAGACAACCATCTAGCTACTGCTATGGACCCATATTCCAAGGATGAACTACTCACGCATCGGTCCGGAGGCGGGCATGGTGATGTAGAGCCCTCCGGTGATGATTCCCCTCTCCCGGCGAGGGTGCCGGAGGCGATCTTCGAGAATCCCCGAGATGGGATTGACGGCGGCAGCGTCTCGGTAACTTTTCTCGTATCGTGGCTCTCGATACTAGGGTTTTCGCGACGGAAGGATTATATAGGCGAAGGGGCGAGTCGGGGGACGCTCGAGGGGCCCACCCCATAAGGCGGCGCGGCCAGGGGTGGGGCCGCGCCCCCCTATGGTGTGGCCGCCTCGTCGCCCCTCTTCGTCTCCTCTTCGGTGTTCTGGAAGGCTCCGTGGAAAATAAGACCATGGGATTTTGTTTCGTCCAATTTCGAGAATATTTCCTTGTAGGATTTCTGAAACCAAAAACAGCAGAAAACAGGAACTGGCGCTTCGGCATCTTGTTAATAGGTTAGTGCCGGAAAATGCATCAAAATGATATAAAGTGTATATAAAACATGTGAGTATTGTCATAAAACTAGCATGGAACATAAGAAATTATAGATACGTTTGAGACGTATCAGGTGGTTATAAAGATGGGATTAAGTATTCGGAAAGTGTGAGTTGATGCATATGGATCAAGAGTGGGATTTGTCCATCCCGATGACGGATAGATATACTCTGGGCCCTCTCGGTGGAATTTCGTCTAATTAGCTTGCAAGCATGTGACTAGGTCAGAAGAGATGACATACCACGGTACGAGTAAAGAGTACTTGTCGGTAACGAGGTTGAACTAGGTATGGAGATACCGATAATCGAACCTCGGACAAGTAAAGTATCGCGTGACAAAGGGAATCGGTATCGTATGTGAATGGTTCTTTCGATCACAAAGTCATCGTTGAATATGTGGGAGCTATTATGGATCTCCAGGTCCCGCTATTAGTTATTGATCGGAGAGGAGTCTCGATCATGTCCGCATAGTTCTCGAACCGTAGGGTGACACACTTAAGGTTTGATGTCGTTTTAAGTAGATATGGAATATGGAATGGAGTTCGAATGTTGTTCGGAGTCTCGGATGGGATCCGAGGACATCACGAGGAGTTCGGAATGGTCCGGAGAATAAGATTCATATATAGGAAGTCACTTTCCAAGTTTGGAAATGCTCCGGTGCATTTATGGAAGGCGCTAGAATGTTCTAGAACCTTCCGGAAGAAATCACCATGGAAGGTGGAGTCCCGGATGGACTCCACCAACCCTAGCCGGCCAGCCAAAGGGGAAGGTGGAGTCCATGGTGGACTCCACCTCCATGGCTGGCCATAGGGGAAGGAAAGGGAGCAATCCCACTTCCCCTAGGTTTCACCCATATGGAAGTTTTTGAGTTGGACTCTTATTCGGATTTTGGGCAAACCCTTGGGGGTTCCACCTATATAAAGAGAGGGAGAGGGAGAGGGCTGGCTACACCACTTGGCTGCACCACCAAGGGGCTCCCTGGCCGGCGCCCCAAGCCCCCTCTCTCCCAAACCCTAGCTACTCCCTCCTCCTTCTTCTCCCACAGCGCTTACGGCGAAGCCCTGCCGGAGCTCTCCACCACCACCGTCACCACGCCGTCGTGCTGGCAGGATTCCGAGGAGGATCTACTACATCCGCTGCCCGGTGGAACGGGGAGAAGGACGTCGTCATCAACACCGAACGTGTGACCGAGTACAGAGGTGCTGCCTGACTGTGGCACCGTCAAGATCTTCTACGCGCTTTTGAAAGCGGCAAGTGATCGACTACATCAACAACGAGATCTAATCTCGTAGGCTTTGGAATCTTTGAGGGTTAGTCTCATGATCTTCATCTCGTTTCTACCATCTACTAGATTAGATCTTGGCTTGTTATTCATTCTTGCGGTAGGAAATTTTTTGTTTTCTATGCTACGAATCCCATCAGTGGTATAAGAGCCGTTTCTATGCATAGATTGGTTGCACGAGTAGAACACAATGGTTTTTGTGGGCGTTGATGCTTTTGTTGTTTTCAGTTAGTGTACTTTGCATCTTGCGGGATGGTGGGATGAAGCGGCCCGGGCTAACTTTACATGACCGCGTTTCATGAGACTTGCTCCACGCTTGACATGCAACTTGTATTGCATAAGTGGCTTTGCGGGTGTCTGTCTCTCCCACCATAGCGAAGATTCAATCTACTCTTTCTATTGACAACACTAGTATCACCGTTGTGGTTCATGTTCGTAGGTAGATTGGATCTCACTCGAAAACCCTAAACCACGTAAAATATGCAAACCAAATTAGAGGCGTCTAACTTGTTTTTGCAGGGTTTGGTGATGTGATATGGCCATGATATGATGATGAATATGTATGAGATGATCATTATTGTATTGTGGCAACCGGCAGGAGCCTTATGGTTGTCTTTATATTTCATGTTGAGGTATTATTTCGAAGTAGTTGTAATAGTTGCTACATGGGAGAACAACCATGAAAACGGCGCCATTGACCTTGACGCTACGCCGATGATGATGGAGATCATGCCCTTTGATGATGGAGATCATGTCCGTGCTTTGGAGATGAAGATCAAAGGCGCAAAGACTAAAGGACTATATCATATCACATATGAATTGCATGTGATGTTAATCCTTTTATGCAGCTTGTATTGCTTAGATCGCGACGGTAGCATTATAAGATGATCCCTCTCACGAAATATCAAGATAATAAAGTGTTCATCCTTAGTATGCACCGTTGCTAAGACTTGTCGTTTCGAAGCATCATGTGATGATCAGGTGTGATAGATTATACATGTGCATACAACGGGTGCAAGCCAGTTTTGCACACGCATACTAAGGTTGCCTTGACGAGCCTAGCATGTACAGACATGGTCTCGGAACACGGGATACCGAAAGGTAGAGCATGAGTCATATGAATGATATGATGGACACTTTGAGTGTTTGCCTTTGAAGCTACATCTTTTCTCATGAAGATCGGACTTGGTGTAGTGGATTTGGTTCGTGTGATCACTAAGATAATGCGAGGAACAGAGTATAGCAATAAGTAGTTTGGCATGATGTTTGAATATCTAATATGCTACCTTGAGCAAACAAGAATATCACTTTTGTCACATGATAAACATAGTACATGCATTCACTTTATCCCTAATGAGGTAGCAAAGGAAAACGTAAAACTATAATAGATCATGAATTTGCTGTCACTATTCAGTCACTAAAACTATGCTACTCCATCCAATACGCACATCTCCCCACACATGTTCTTGCATACAAGTTGGACCAAAACAAGCACTTCAGAACGGGGTACATAATATGCATCTATCAATACATATTACACATAATAGATTCCAATCTCATATCACAATATCATAGAATAAACATCCACCACATAGGAATTGCATATATGACCATAATCATGTTGGGCAGCTAGTACTAAGATCTATGAAGAATAAGAGAGAAAGATCAAGCTACTGCCACAAACCCATAGTCAAGAGGTGGACTACTCTCCCTTGATCATGGTGTTGATGTGGAAGACGTTGGAGAAGGTGGAGATCCCTCCGGCGGCGGCTCCGGCGGAGTTTCCCCGTCCAATCTTCACTGTTGCAGCCTCTGTTTTGGTGTTTCTATCTTTCGATGGCTCTCTCCTTGAGGAAACCCTGGGGGTCATATATATATAGGGGGTTTTAGGTCAAATAGAGTTTGTGGCGAAAGAATCAAGTGAAACGGACGATCGATGGAGAAAAGAGGGTGGATGTCGCGCCCACCCTTACTGGGAGCGCCACCACTAATCTTTTGGGCCTCAGGCCCTCCATCCTGTGGTCCACGCGCTCCAGATGCTTCTCTTGGTGAAATATTGATGTCCCCGAAATCCTTGCTCAATTTTACTCCATATAGGTCCCTGAAAGTGAAAATACACAAAACAAGGTTTTCCTGTTCTGCAGAGTTATGACCCTAATAAAGGGTATCATTGGTAAATCTCTAGAATTTAATATAAAACATGGATATAACATCATATATGTTGCAAATATGTGAGAATATATGTCAATAAAGTACAAAGTTAATGTATGTAGTTTACATGTATCAGCTGCCCTGTGGGGACACCAAAGAAACACTTTGTCGGGTTAAGTTTGATGTCGTACCTATCGAGGTTGTCAAATGTTTCGCGTAGGTCACCAATGAACGGTTCCTCGTGCTTCGTTGTGATCACCACATCATCAATGTAGACGTGGACGTTCCTGCCGATTTGATCTCCGAGGTAGTTACGCATCATCCGTTGGTACGTGTCACCTGCGTTTTTTAGCCAGAAAGGCATTGTTTCGTAGCAGAAGACGTCGTAGGGTGTGATGAAGGCCGTTTTGTCCTGGTCTTCTACCTTCAACCTAATCTGGTTGTAACTAGAATAAGCATCCAGGAAGGAAATACATTCATAGTCTCCGGTCGAGTCGATGATCTAGTCGATTTGCGGGAGCGGGAAGTGATCCTTTATACACTGCTTGTTGAGCGTGGTGAAGTCAACGCACATGCGGAGTGTGTTTGTATTTTTTGTTTCGTACCAGCACTGAGTTGGCCACCCATGTCGACTGATTGATTTCTTTGATGAACTTGGCTTCGAGGAGCCGATGGAGTTCCTTGGTTACAGCTTTACATTTCGGCTCTACGAAAAAGCGAAGTGACTGCTGGACCGGTCTTGCACCACGCGTGCTCGATAAGTTCCCTGGAAATACCTGACATGTCTGCTGGACACCAGGCGAAAATTTTCTAGCGCTCACGGAGGAACTCGACAAGTGCCGCTTTCCTATGCGGTCCTGAGGTTGGCTGCCACGAAGGTCGTTTTATTCGGGTTTGTGGGGTGAACTTGGACTTCTCGCGTATCCTTGGCAGAGTCGAAAGCTTGGTTGGGTATGACTTTCTTTGCCTCTGGCAACACATCGTGGGGCAAGCAAGGGATGGCAAGAGGTGCCCAGCCAGTGCCATCCGTCATCACCAGCCCCGACATTGCCCCCACGCTCTATCCCGGCTTGGCTCAGGCTTGGGTGAGCCAGTTGAGCGGCCACGGACAAACGATCTCACTTATTAGCATCTTGTACTCCTCACAGAGAATGGTTGTGTTATGTCTAAGTCATAAGGGCTGATTGATTCATCAAAAAAGAAAACTAGACTGGTAATGTTGATTTTGCCTTAACTGTTAAGAATAGCCAACACGAGAATCCCTAAGAACTAATTAATTTCCTGGAAAACTACTCAGCCTCACAACAATTAATCTCACAGAGTCACAGTCACAGCTAGACATCACATATCATAGTTTCAGAACCGTGCTTGAAATCCTTCCTACCATTGTATTTTTTTTTTTGCTTCAGCTAAACTTCAAATCAAGCGAAAATTAAAATGATCATTTGTGTATTCCTATTCAAAGATGTTCCTTAAGTAATTGCATAATCCTGAGAAAGGGGATACAGAACAGTATGGCCTATACAATCCGGATTTCACGTTGTATGTCGTGTGCACCAATGGTGTCAGGAGTAGTGGATGAAAATGAGTCCTTAGATCTTGATCTTGATGACCTTGATGATCTCGCTGATGCTGTTGGCGAGCCGTTTTTGGAAGATTTCTTCCTTCTGGTCTTCCTGGGTGGCTTTGGTATGTCAGGGTACGGGGTTGCCTCCTGGCCGCTATTTTCAGGAAGTATACCGTATGGCGATATGTCTCGAGGCTGGTCAAAATCTGCCACAGAACTCCAAAAAATCAGAGGACAAATATACGATGGTAGCCGGTGGATCTCAAAAGTGTTGGCAAATTTTGGAAATTACTTGTCCATGATAAAAATCATTCTTTGTGATTGAGCTGTAATGGTGCCAGAAATATAGTCATGCGTTTAATTAGGTGGGCATGTAGCGTTCATGTCAGAGTTACCATAATACAAATAGCTACATAAAAAACATTGTAGGTATTATTATGAAGTTAAAATCTTATACTACTACTGATTTAGTCCATGATGCACCCATTAGTCCGCCTGTTCCACCAGCCCAGTTGTTTAATAGCATCGTGTGTTCCTGCAACTCTGAATCTCTGATACCACGTCATGATTAATTCATGAACCAACGGAAGATTGCTAAGCATATATAGCAACATGAGAGCACGTCCCTAGGACAACCAACGGCAAATTCCCTTCCCCATTTACACATGCCACTACAATAAACAAGGCATGATCTTACTAAATAAGAACAGGACAGAATCTTCATCCCATGATGGAAACAGAAGCAATTGAGACCAAAACATGTGCGCCACTTGCACAAACTGAAGATCTGAAAATACCTTGAGAAGTCCAGGAGGTTCCTGTAGATGGTGAGAAGTTGTTCAACGTGGAAAAATCCGGTGAACCCTTCATGTCGTTCATCTGTAAATTGAGGACAATTGGGACTATGTCAGGTTCCTACTAAGCCATGACTCATCAACCAGGCAGTGCGACGTCGCAAGAGTTTGAACAGTTCTGAATTCTGTCAGGTATGTACCCAGCTAGGAGAAGAAGCAGCACTCCCCGTTGGGCTATCCCATCCGATATGCGCGACATGCTTCACGTCTGTTGGATATCCAATGTCCATCTCTTGCTCTTTCACCACTGCAATCATGGTGTTCACAGGAGAAGGGTGAATGGAGCGATATAGGGAAAAGGAAGTATGCAACTGAACTATGATCTTCAGAATCAAGACAAAATGAATATCGCGTACCGAAGATCTGTGAGATGACCCTGAGGCCCTTGAAGACCCCTTTCATCTTGTAAGCCATGGGTAGATGTTGTTCACAGCAACGTACCGAAGCCCTTTGGAAACAAAAACACAAGTAACCAAGGTGAGCAATGGGCTGTTCTTGCTGAAAGAACTTACATCAGCAGCTGGATCTTACGATCCAAAGCTAGATCGATTTGTATAGTACACAAAAGAAGAAATGGTAGATGGGTAAAAAGAGTTGTGCGTACCTCAAGATAGAAGGTGAAGATGAAGATGTTGATACCCCTGCCTCTTCTTGCTTGTTCAATTTGGACATTAGGAGTAGGCAGCATTTGCATTACCTCCCATCCTTTATCTTCGGCAATGGCATTACAGACATCATCCACAGGAAGACTTTATTTGCTAGGACTTGTAGAAAGTTGCCGGCACATAAAGCAGAACTGGCAGCAGGAAAGGAATAAAGAAAGGAGCTGTCTAATTATATGATTATGCTAATGCTAAATGCTTGCATAAAACTAATGATAATATCTATCGATCATAATCTCTTGTCTTCAGGCAATAGTAGTACTTTGAGTTGTCAGTAATTGTCTGGGATAAAATTTGAAGTAATAAATAAACGCCAAGTGAATACAGATATTCAGCCGCAATCTAACTGTCAGAGTATAGGTGCATTGTTCTGAAGTTCTGGGCCACTCATTCTTCCCTGTACACGGGCTGTTGTCTGACAGACACAGCTAATAATCTCAACAGGTGGATTACATTATGCGAGATCGATGCAGCCACGTTGAGGAACAGGCTTGTGAATCAGTCAAGAACCGTGTTGTCTGGATGCTCCCAGATCTCGAAAACCCACGTAACATTTTCTAGGCAAACTGATCCGTTATGCACTGTCATTTACGTTAGGGTTTTATCATTTCTGCCACTATGACCGACCCTAATCTCAGTTTCACCATTTGATAGATTAAAATCTCAATCTCGTCCCTACTCCGTTTGAGCACTTCTCAGTTTTGTTATTCTGTCAACTCTCCACCGTTAGTATGTAATCAATATTGCTATTTGGAGTGTGCAAGCAGTTAGGGACCCCGCATTTAGCGGACAAAGAAAATCTAAGGTAGGACGAACCTTGAATGATGAAAATATCAAAATAGTCCTAAAAACAGTAATAATATCTTAATACAATAAAAATAAAAACATATTTAATTATAAGTAGAACCTAAAAAACATACCAATAATGCTAACTCAACGGCAAAGCTTTACATCTTTTAAAAAAATATAATGTAATTCGAATAATCAAGACGTTTGATTATTCCTTGTTCGCGCAACTCGGTTTTGATTATCTTTTTTGCTGGAAAATTCCTTTCAATTTTTCATGTCACCATGGGTAAACCCAATGTCATCTTAATGGGATAATAATGTGGTCGAAGAAAGTATGACGTGCATTTTAAATATCTTAAAATCTTTAAAGTTTTCAATTCTACAAGTATGTATAATGAATAACTCAAGCTTATCTTGTATATACTAGGGTACATTCAATGATAAATCTATGTAATACAAGCGATGTTATTTAAATTGAACCTAGAATACGAGTTTATGTTTGGAGGTAAAATAGTCTATGTTTTTTGGTCTGTAATCGGAAACACGCATAACTTTCTCATACGGAATCCGTTTTCAATATATGACAACTCAAAATTTACAGAAAAAACACGCGCATCTAAATGTATTCACTAAAAATCAAGGTAGGGCGGCTGCCCTGCTACTGGAAGCTTTGCCCCTGGCATTTAGTATGTCAAAGGTGCTGATAATTCAATATTTGGAATTACGAACTGTTAGAATAAAGAACCAATTTATTTTATGATAATGAATATTTTTGGATTTGCGGCTTCATAGAAAAAACATTATCGAACATTTTGTTCGAGTTTGAGATAATGATTTGTCCTGATCAGCCCTTAGGATCCTAATCTCTTTATATATGTACAACATGTTATATCAATTAATTAGATAGTTACAAGTTATCAATATATTAACAAAATTTCTACATAATAAGATATGCGAAGTATTCTCCAAGGCACTGATCATAATTATAAATAAATAGATTTTGTACTCTATCAGTTACTAATTCCAAACATTGAACTTTTTTTTTGAAAGGAATACGGTAGGGGAAGCCCCTACAGTGATTTTGTTTTCTAAATAATAAGAACCCAAATTTGCATTCCTGGAGACTTGAACCTAGGTGACTGATACGTCTCCGACGTATCGATAATTTCTTATGTTCCATGCCACATTATTGATGATATCTACATGTTTTATACACATTATATGTCGTATTTATGCATTTTCCGGCACTAACCTATTAACGAGATGCCGAAGAGCCGATTCTTGTTTTCTGCTGTTTTTGGTTTCAGAAATCCTAGTAAAGAAATATTCTCGGAATTGGACGAAATCAACGCCCAGGTTCCTATTTTGCCACGAAGCTTCCAGAAGACCGAAGGAGAGTCGAAGTGGGGCCACGAGGTGGCGACACACCAGGGCGGCGCGGCCCTGGCCCTGGCCGCGCCGGCCTGTGGTGTGGGCCCCTCGTGACGCCCCTTTACCTGCCCTTCCGCCTACAAATAGCCTTCGTCGCGAAACCCCCAGTACCGAGAGCCACGATACGGAAAACCTTACTGAGACGCCGCCGCCACCAATCCCATCTCGGGGGATTCTGGAGATCACCTCCGGCACCCTGCCGGAGAGGGGAATCATCTCCCGGAGGACTCTTCACCGCCATGGTCGCCTCCGGAGTGATGAGTGAGTAGTTCACCCCTGGACTATGGGTCCATAGCAGTAGCTAGATGGTTGTCTTCTCCTCATGTGCTTCATTGTCGGATCTTGTGAGCTGCCTAACATGATCAAGATCATCTATCTGCAATTCTATATGTTGTGTTTGTCGGGATCCGATGGATAGAGAATACTATGTTATGTTGATTATCAATCTATTACCTATGTGTTGTTTATGATCTTGCATGCTCTCCGTTATTAGTAGAGGCTCGGCCAAGTTTTTACTCTTAACTCCAAGAGGGAGTATTTATGCTCGATAGTGGGTTCATGTCTCCGTGAACTGCGGGAGTGACAGAAACCTCTAAGGTTATGGATGTACTCGTTGCCACTAGGGATAAAACATTGATGCTATGTCCGAGGATGTAGTTATTGATTACATTACGCACCATACTAAATGCAATTGTCTGTTGTTTTGCAACTTAATACTGGAAGGGGTTCGGATGATAACCTGAAGGTGGACTTTTTAGGCATAGATGCATGCTGGATAGCGTTCTATGTACTTTGTCGTAATGCCCAATTAAATCTCACAATATTCATCATGTCATGTATGTGCATTGTTATGCCCTCTCTATTTGTCAATTGCCCGACTGTAATTTGTTCACCCAACATGCTATTTATCTTATGGGAGAGACACCACTAGTGAACTGTGGACCCCGGTCCATTCTTTTACATCGAATACAATCTGCAATACTTGTTCTACTGTTTTCTGCAAACAATCATCATCCACACTATACATCTAATCCTTTGTTACAGCAAGCCGGTGAGATTGACAACCTCGTTGTTTCGTTGGGGAAAAGTACTTTGGTTGTGTTGTGCAGGTTCCACGTTGGCGCCGGAATCTCTGGTGTTGCGCCGCACTACATCCCGCCGCCATCAACCTTCAACGTGCTTCTTGGCTCCTCCTCGGTTCGATAAACCTTGGTTTCTTTCTCGAGGGAAAACTTGCTGCCGTGCGTATCATACCTTCCTCTTGGGGTTCCCAACGAACGTGTGAGTTACACGCCATCAAGCTCTTTTTCTGGCGCCGTTGCCGGGGAGATCAAGACACGCTGCAAGGGGAGTCTCCACAATCCAATCTCTTTACTTTGTTTTTGTCTTGCTTTATTTTATTTACTTACTTGTTTGCTGCATTATATCAAAACACAAAAAATTAGTTGCTAGCTTTACTTTATTTACTGTCTTGCACACTATATCAAAAACACAAAAAAATTAGTTACTTGCATTTACTTTACTTGCTTTATCATGTTTCCTCCTAAGTTTATTCTTAAAGATGTACCGGTAGGCCGAGGGTCTATCCTCGGGAAAGATAACATAGAAATTTTTTTCACTCATATTAGTACTGCTGAAGATTTTGAAGATAGACACTTGGTAGAACTTGCTCCTACTTATGAAATTGTTGTTGCTTCTTTAGTACACGCGCTAGAAGCTAGATTTGTTAATCTCAATCCCGTAATTCAACATATGTTTCTTACACTTAGTGATATGGAAGAAGAAGAAAAGAAAGATTTTGTATTAGAAACCCTTCTTAAAGAATTTGGGGCGAATAGCAAGAGAAGCTAGAAAGGTCTTTACTAAATATAATATGCTTGGATCTTATACAAACTTTGCTAGCACCCTTGAGAAGATGGAAAAAGATAGACAAAAGTACACTAATAAAGTTAATTATGAGGGGGATATTAAAACATCGATACCTTGCAAGCTCTTGGGAATGTGCGAGGCACTAGAAAAGAATTTTGATTGGATTGTTCCTGAAGATTTGTTTGATGAGAGTAGTAAGCCTAAGGGTAATAAAAAGGGAGCCTCTGAAACTTACATAGATAAGATACAATGCATAGTTGAGAAAACTCCCAACACCTCTGGTTATGATATCGATGCTCTACCTCTTGATAACACTTGATACACACTTTCTGCGCCTAGCTGAAAGGCGTTAAAGAAAAGCGCTTATGGGAGACAACCCATGTTTTTACTACAGTACTTTTGTTTTGAATTTGAGTCTTGGAAGTTGTTTACTACCGTAGCAACCTCTCCTTATCTTAGTTTTGTGCTTTGTTGTGCCAAGTAAAGTCTTTGATAGTAAGTGAATACTAGATTTGGATTACTGCGCAGTTACAAATTTCTTTTCTGTCACGAATTTCGATCTGCCCCTCTGTAGGTAGCTCAGAAAATTATGCCAATTTACGTGCGTGATCCTCAGATATGTACGCAACTTTCATTCAATTTGGGCATTTTCATTTGAGTAAGTCTGGTGCCTCAATAAAATCCATCTTTACGGACTGTTCTGTTTTGACAGATTCTGCCTTTTATTTCGCATTGCCTCTTTTGCTATAATAGATGAATTTCTTTGTTCCATTAATGTCCAGTAGCTTTATGCAATGTCCAGAAGTGTTAAGAATGATTTCGTCACCTCTGAACATGTTAATTTTTATTGTACACTAACCCTCTAATGAGTTGTTTCGAGTTTGGTGTGGAGGAAGTTTTCAAGGATCAAGAGAGGAGAATGATGCAATATGATCAAGGAGGGTGAAAGCTCTAAGCTTGGGGATGCCCCGGTGGTTCACCCCTGCATATTTTAAGAAGACTCAAGCGTCTAAGCTTGGGGATGCCCAAGGCATCCCCTTCTTCATCGACAACATTATCAGAGTTCCTCCCTCGAAACTATATTTTTATTCCATCACATCTTATGTGCTTTGCTTGGAGCGTCGGTTTGTTTTTGTTTTTTGTTTTTGTTTGAATAAAATGGATCCTAGCATTCATTGTGTGGGAGAGAGACACGCTCCGTCTGTTGCATATGGACAAATATGTCCTTAGGCTTTACTCATAGTATTCATGGCGAAGGTTGAATCTTCTTCGTTAAATTGTTATATGGTTGGAATCGGGAAATGCTACATGTAGTAATTCTAAAATATCTTGAATAATTTGATACTTGGCAATTGTTGTGCTCATGTTTAAGCTCTTGCATCATATACTTTGCACCCATTAATGAAGAAACACGTAGAGCTTGCTAAATTTCGTTTGCATATTTGGTCTCTCTAAAGTCTAGATAATTTCTAGTATTGAGTTTTGAACAACAAGGAAGATGGTGTAGAGTCTTATAATGTTTATAATATGTCTTTTATGTGAGTTTTGCTGCACCGGTACATCCTTGTGTTTGTTTCAAATAACCTTGCTAGCTTAAACCTTGTATCGAGAGGGAATACTTCTCATGCATCCAAAACCCTTGAGCAACCTACTACTCCATTTGTGTCCACCATACCTACCTACTACATGGTATTTCTCCGCCATTCCAAAGTAAATTGCTTGAGTGCTACCTTTAAAATTTCCATCATTCGCCTTTGCAATATATAGCTCATGGGACAAATAGCTTAAAAACTATTGTGGTATTGAATATGTGTACTTATGCACTTTATCTCTTATTAAGTTGCTTGTTGTGCGATAACCATGTTTCTGGGGACGCCATCAACTATTCTTTGTTGAATATCATGTGAGTTGCTATGCATGTCCGTCTTGTCTCGAAGTAAGAGAGATCTACCACCTTAATGGTTGGAGCATGCATATTGTTAGAGAAGAACATTGGGCCGCTAACTAAAGCCATGAATCATGGTGGAAGTTTCAGTTTTGGACATATATCCTCAATCTCATATGAGAACATTAACTGTTGCTACATTCTTATGCATTAAAGAGGAGTCCATTATCTGTTGTCCATGTTGTCCCGGTATGGATGTCTAAGTTGAGAATAATCAAAAGCGAGAAATCCAAAATGCGAGCTTTCTCCTTAGACCTTTGTACAGGCGGCATGGAGGTACCCCTTTGTGACACTTGGTTAAAACATGTGTATTGCGATGATCCGGTAGTCCAAACTAATTAGGACAAGGTGCAGGCACTATTAGTATACTATGCATGAGGCTTGCAACTTGTAAGATATAATTTACATGATACATATGTTTTATTACTACCGTTGACAAAATTGTTTCTTGTTTTCAAAATAAAAGCTCTAGCACAAATATAGCAATCGATGCTTTCCTCTTTGAAGGACCTTTCTTTTACTTTTATGTTGAGTCGGTTCACCTATTTCTCTCCACCTCAAGAAGCAAACACTTGTGTGAACTGTGCATTGATTCCTACATACTTGCATATTGCACTTGTTATATTACTCTATGTTGACAATTATCCATGAGATATACATGTTACAAGTTGAAAGCAACCGCTGAAACTTAATCTTCCTTTGTGTTGCTTCAATACCTTTACTTTGATTTATTGCTTTATGAGTTAACTCTTATGCAAGACTTATTGATGCTTGTCTTTAAGTACTATTCATGAAAAGTCTTTGCTTTATGATTCATTTGTTTACTCATGTCATTACCATTGTTTTGATCCCTACATTCATTACATATGCTTACAATAGTATGATCAAGGTTATGATGGCATGTCACTCCGAAATTATCCGTGTTTATCGTTTACCGCTCGGGACGAGCAGGAACTAAGCTTGGGGATGCTGATACGTCTCCGACGTATCGATAATTTCTTATGTTCCATGCCACATTATTGATGATATCTACATGTTTTATACACATTATATGTCGTATTTATGCATTTTCCGGCACTAACCTATTAACGAGATGCCGAAGAGCCGCTTCGTTGTTTTCTGCTGTTTTTGGTTTCAGAAATCCTAGTAAAGAAATATTCTCGGAATTGGACGAAATCAACGCCCGGGGTCCTATTTTGCCACGAAGCTTCCGGAAGACCGAAGGAGAGTCGAAGTGGGGCCACGAGGTGGCGACACACCAGGGCGGCGCGGCCCGAGCCCCGGCCGCGCCGGCCGTGGTGTGGGCCCCTCGTGACGCCCCTTTACCTGCCCTTCCGCCTACAAATAGCCTTCGTCGCGAAACCCCCAGCACCGAGAGCCACGATACGGAAAACCTTGCGAGACGCCGCCGCCGCCAATCCCATCTCGGGGGATTCGGAGATCACCTCCGGCACCCTGCCGGAGAGGGGAATCATCTCCCGGAGGACTCTTCACCGCCATGGTCGCCTCCGGAGTGATGAGTGAGTAGTTCACCCCTGGACTATGGGTCCATAGCAATAGCTAGATGGTTGTCTTCTCCTCATGTGCTTCATTGTCGGATCTTGTGAGCTGCCTAACATGATCAAGATCATCTATCTGTAATTCTATATGTTGTGTTTGTCGGGATCCGATGGATAGAGAATACTATGTTATGTTGATTATCAATCTATTACCTATGTGTTGTTTATGATCTTGCATGCTCTCCGTTATTAGTAGAGGCTCGGCCAAGTTTTTACTCTTAACTCCAAGAGGGAGTATTTATGCTCGATAGTGGGTTCATGTCTCCGTGAATCTGGGGAGTGACAGAAACCTCTAAGGTTATGGATGTACTCGTTGTCACTAGGGATAAAACATTGATGCTATGTCCGAGGATGTAGTTATTGATTACATTACGCACCATACTTAATGCAATTGTGCTGTTGTTTTGCAACTTAATACTGGAAGGGGTTCGGATGATAACCCGAAGGTGGACTTTTAGGCATAGATGCATGTCTGGATAGCGGTCTATGTACTTTGTCGTAATGCCCAATTAAATCTCACAATATTCATCATGTCATGTATGTGCATTGTTATGCCCTCTCTATTTGTCAATTGCCCGACTGTAATTTGTTCACCCAACATGCTATTTATCTTATGGGAGAGACACCACTAGTGAACGGTGGACCCCGGTCCATTCTTTTACATCGAATACAATCTGCAATACTTGTTCTACTGTTTTCTGCAAACAATCATCATCCACACTATACATCTAATCCTTTGTTACAGCAAGTGATACGTCTCCAACGTATCGATAATTTCTTGTGTTCCATGCCACATTATTGATGTTATCTACATGTTTTATGCACACTTTATGTCATATTCGTGCATTTTCTGGAACTAACCTATTAACAAGATGCCGAAGTGCCGGTTCCTGTTTTCTGCTGTTTTTGGTTTCAGAAATCCTAGTAACGAAATATTCTCGGAATCGGACGAAATCAACGCCCGGGTTCCTATTTTACCCGGAAGCCTCCGGAACACCCGGGAAGGACCGGAGGGGGGCCACGGGGCCACCAAACCCTAGGCTGGCGCGGCCGAGAGGGGCCGCGCCGCCCTATGGTGTGGCCCCCTGTCAGCCCTCCTGCGCCGCCTCTTCGCCTATATAAAGCCCCTGGATCAGAAAACCCGATACCAATTGACGAAACCCACGAAACCTGCCGGAGCCGCCGCCATCGCGAAGCCAAGATCCGGGGGACAGGATCTCCGTTCCGGCACCCTGCCGGAGCGGGGAAGGTGCCCCGGAAGGCTTCTCCATCGACACCGCTGCCATCTCCACCGCCATCTTCATCACCCGCCATGCCCTGCT
>NC_061508.1:71134856-71180698 GCF_022539505.1 Lolium rigidum | reverse complement strand
TCGTCGGGTTAGGCCCATAGGCGACGAAAAATACCCCTTAGCGGACGATTTTGAGACGTTGTCTATCAGAACTTTTCTTGTAGTGAAGTTTTCCCTCAGAAAGAAACCAAGGTTTAATCGAACCAGTAGGAGCCAAGAAGCACGTTGAAGGTTGATGGTCGCGAAATGTGATGCGGCGCAACACCAGGGATTCCGGCGCCAACGCGGAACCTGCACAACACAACCAAAGTACTTTGCCCCAACGAAACAGCTGAGGTTGTCAATCTCACCGGCTTGCTGTAACAAAGGATTAAACGTATCGAGTGGAAGATGTTTGCAAAGAAAACAAGAAACACAATTGCGATAGATTGTATGCTATGTAAAGAATAGGACCGGGGTCCACAGCTTACTAGAGGTGTCTCTCCCATAAGATAAAAGCATGTTGGGTGAACAAATTACAATCGGGCAATTGACAAATAGAGAAAGGCATAACAATGCATATACATGATATGATAAATATAGTGAGATTTAATTGGGCATTACGACAAAGTACATAGACCGCCATCCAACCGCATCTATGTCTAAAAAGTCCACCTTCAAAGTTATCATCCGAACCCCTCCAAGTATTAAGTTGCAAAGCAACAGTACAATTGCATTAAGTATGGTGCGTAATGTAATCAACAACTACATCCTTAGACATAGCATCAATGTTTTATCCCTAGTGGCAACAGAGACAACACAACCTTAGAACTTTCCGTCACTCGTCCCGGTGTAAATGCAGGCATGAACCCACTATCGAGCATAAATACTCCCTCTTGGAGTTAAGAGTAAAAACTTGGCCAGAGCCTCTACTAATAACGGAGAGCATGCAAGATCATAAACAACACATAAACAATAGATTGATAATCACCATAATCATAGTACTCTCTATCCATCGGATCCCGACAAACACAACATATAGAATTACGGATAGATGATCTTGATCATGTTAGGCAGCTCACAAGATCTAACAATGAAGCACAACAAGGAGAAGACGACCATCTAGCTACCGCTATGGACCCATGGTCCAGGGGTGGACTACTCACTCATCACTCCGGAGGCGACCATGGCGGTGTAGAGTCCTCCGGGAGATGAATCCCCTCTCCGGCAGGGTGCCGGAGGCGATCTCCGAATCCCCCGAGATGGGATTCGCGGCGGCGGCGTCTCCGTAAGGTTTTCCGTATCGTGGCTCTCGGTATCGGGGGTTTCGCGACGGAAGCTTTAAGTAGGCGGAGGGTCAACGCGAGGGGCCACACGAGGGGCCCGGGGGTAGGTCGGCGCGGCCGGGGCCCGGGCCGCGCCGGCCTCCCTTCTGGCCGCCTCGTGGCCCCACTTCGTTAGGGTCTTCGGTCTTCCGGAAGCTTCGTGCAAAAATAGGACCCCGGGCGAAAGTTTCGTCCAATTCCGAGAATATTTCTTTACTAGGATTTCGAAACCAAAAACAGCGAGAAAACAAGCAATCGGCTCTTCGGCATCTTGTTAATAGGTTAGTTCCAGAAAATGCATAAATATGACATATAATGTGCATAAAACATGTAGGTATCATCAATAAAGTAGCATGGAACATAAGAAATTATCGATACGTTGGAGACGTATCACATCTTCAGTCCAAGGTCTTCTGATGAATTGAAGCTCCTGGCAAGGGCAAGGAAAGTCGGGGGCTCCTCTTTCTTCGGGAAGAAGTAGGGGAACAGCGTCGACAATCCTGCACTAGCATTTGCCACGCCTTCACGAATTTCGGACCCATGAAGCTCCAGATAAGAAAGTGCGTCAAGGAGAGGGTCATTGACGGGATTCTCCAGATTAAAACCTTGGTTTGTTTGGGCTGCCACAGGAAACAAAACATCAATCAAAAAACAAGAAACAGGAAGTCCACTAAAAAATAGAAGGGATCGATAATATTACTTTCAGTACGTCGACTTTGTGATTTCAGACGCTTGAGGATACCCTGCTCACGAGCAGCTTGTGCAGTTTTATGCTCGTTTAAAGCAGATTCAGCATCCTCAAGCCTTTTCTGCAGTTCCTCGACACTAGCGACTTTTGCTCTGGCTTCATCAGCTTCGGCCTTGGCTTCGCTAGCAACAAGTTCGGCTTTCTTGCGAGCCGCCTCACTTTGCTCCAGTTTTTGGACAAGTGCGCCGGCACGCTTATTGGCCTCTGCAAGTTTCTCTGTCGAGATAAAAAAAAGGGGAAAAGATCAAAAATTGCGACAAACAACAGGAGCAAAAAATAAGAAAGAACGGCAAGTATAAAGATTGTTACCTTCAGTTCTGCTGGCATATTCACGGTACCCAATGAATTGGGATCCGATGCGGATAAGATCTTTGATCATAGGCTGTCAAAGAAGAACAAAGCAAGAGAAACATCGGCATAAAAAAAGAGTGAAGGCGTGAAAAAGCAAAATAGAGGAAATATAGATATCGACAAACTTACATCATCCAAGAGTAGGGTCGAAGAGCTACCCAATTGAGGGGCAGGTTCAAGACTTGTTTCAGTCCTTGCCCTTTTTGGTGAAGGAGCAAGGGGGCTTGATGGTGGAGTAGTGGCGACAACGTTTTGTTGAGGAGGCGAGGATTCTTCTCCTTCAACTAGTGTGTCTGAGGCAAGTACGGTATGTGACGTGCTTGTCCGAGGAGCCACGTCAACAGTTGGTACTTCTTCCTCGTCATCACTGTTAATCGACAGCATAAAAAGCAAGACAAGATGAACATTTCGAGTACAGAAATACGGAGAAATAAAAATGACTTACGAGCTGACGAGGGATCCAATATAAGGATCATAAGCTGCCTTCGGATGAGAAGGAACAACTTTTTCGGCCTTCGAAGTGCCGTAATCCTCGGCGTCATTCCGTTTCCTCTTGTTCTTTGGGGAAACAGCAGGAGGAAGGGATTGCGTCGACTCGCTGGCTTCAGATTCAACTTCTTTCTCATGGGAAGCCGCAGATTTGTGAGAATCTGCGACTTCACTTTCAGGAAGAAAAGAACCTTGGTTGTCTTCGGCGACGATAGCTTGTTCTTCGACTTCTCCATCCTCAGGAAGGGGAGGAAGGGAAGCCATAGTAGGATGGTTCTGCAGGAAAATAGCGACAAAAGCAAAATTAGAGAGATATCAATACATTGAGATGCAGGGAACGTTCGGAACAAGATAAAAATTCGAGAAGACAAAATACCTCGGGAAGAGTATTGGCGGAGCTGTATGGTTCCACGCGGCAAGAGGAAGGAACATGATCCTTCTTGCTCAAACGGGAAATTCTTCGAATCAGCTTCTCCAAGTCCTTTGCAGAAAGATCATTGGAGAGCCTGTTGGCGTCATTTTTACCAGCATACGTCCACAGAGGATTTTTGCGAGCCTGAAGAGGCTGCACTCTAATTCTAAGAAAGTAGGCGGTGATTTGAACACCGACAGCTCTTTGCCTCGAGTATTTTGAAGCTGATGAATACGAGACATAAGTGCTTCTGTCGCCTTTTTCTCTTCTTCGGAAGCTTCAGCATCCCAGGAGCGGCGGCGCTGAATTTTGGCATTTCCATCGAAAGGGATTATGTTGTGTTCCACAGAATTGGCACTTTCTTCGTGTATGTAGAGCCACCTTTTGCGCCACCCTTGGACAGAATCAGGAAATTTGACGTCGAAGTAATCAACGTCAGTTCGGACACAGATGACAACGCCGCCTATGTTATAGGTGGCGTTGTGGGAGCGATTGCGGCGGAGGCAGAAAATGCGTTTCCAAAGAGCCCAGTTAGGAGGGACTCCAAGGAAGCATTCACACAGCGTGATAAAAATGGAAATATGGAGGATGGAATTGGGGGTCAACTGGTGCAGTTGAATCCCATAAACAAAAAGAAGGCCGCGGAGGAAATCGTGAATTGGGGCAGAAAGGCCGCGGATGAGGTGATCAACGAAACTAACCCGATACTCCATTGGAGGGTTTGGGTAGCTTTCTTCGCTGGGAAAGCGGATGGCGTCCTCTTTCTTCATCAGGCCAAGCCTCTTCAGCATGTTGAGGTCCTGGTTGGAGATTTTAGATCTCTCCCACTCAAGATCTTCGGCGGCCATCTTGGACTCTGGAGTACTGTGGCGAGTGAGTCGCGTGCGCGGTGGCATCAACCGCACTGGAAAAGCAATGCTCGTGCGTGCGGAAGATCAAAGAGAGTTGGGCGCAGGGGAAGTTTTTGCAAAGAGGAACAGATGTGCGGCGCAAGCGAAGGAGTGAACCGAGGTTGAAGAAAGGTTTATATAGGAATCGGGCGAAGCAATGCACCGTTGGATGAAAAAGTATGCAGGAGATGATAACCACGTGGAGATGAGGGTAAAAAAGTATTTTAACATCAACGAGGTTGCAGATCGTGTGCCAGAAAAAGGGGAGAACATGTGTCCCCCACTTGCACGACGTGTCCGTTCGATCAGGAATTGGGACCCACAAGGCAGTGAAAGAGGCGGCAATGGTCAGTTTCCAAAATAGAAATCGTGGCTATCATCAGCAATGACGTCGTCAAAGTGAAAGAAAAGCTCGACTACGAAGTTTGCAGAGATTATCGACACGCAAGGATATCTCGAGAGCCTTTGTTCAAATACAAGTTTTTGCCTAAATGCTCGGGGGCTACTTTCAAAAAAATAAAAATTTCGAGTATGGCAAGATAGAAATGGCGAGAGCCTATGACCAAATGTAAGCATTTGTTCATAGCCTCGGGGGCTACTCCCATCGGGAGCGCTGGTCGCGCACCCGATAAATAAAAAACTATCGAGAAGAATCATAAATATAGCGGCAACGGATACCAATCTGTGGAGCCTACACCCAAGCACAAGTCCTTGGATGTAGCCTCGGGGCTACTCCCATCGGGAACGCTGTTCGCGTGCCCGATGAATTTTTATCAAAATAAAGAAACGAAGTGAGTATATTTCGAGTTACACGAGATAACTCTACATATACTCCCATCGGGAAGACAAAATAAGTCATCAAATATGACTCGATAAAATGTGCTATTCCAAAGCCGAAAAGCACTCGACAATATATTCTCAGAACGCCAAAGTTGCGATCAATTTCTGAATGCCGCAAATTTGCGAAGGTAAGACCCCGGATCCGTTCTGCTGGGCGTGGCATCGCCGAAGACTGCGCTCTCGCTACTTTTATCCGTATCAACGGATACGAAGAAAAATCCTAACGGACGCGTTAGGTACCCGATAAATTTGACCGGGACTCGACAGAATGGTAAGACCTTAAGTGGCACCTCGTCGAAGTTTACACCAAGTATCCCGAGATCATGTCCAGGGACGTGATCTTGAAGTAGGTTTTTGCGGATTGCCACTAGAGCAGTTAACTAGTACCTGATCCGTCAGATGAACTAGCCCCAACTACCATTATCCCTGTACAATATAGAATTTTATGTGAAGAAGTATAAAAAAGTTAAAGCTCTCGAATAAAAATAAACAATGGAGATTTTCCCTGACTCTGCGATTCAAGCAAAATCTCGGGGGCTACTGACATAGGCATCCCAAATGGGCCTGCCGAAGATAGTACCCGGGGTTTACTGAAGGCCCACTACTCGAAGAATAAGAAGATTCGGAAGCGCAAGATATATTAAGGAAAGATAGAGTTGTAATAGGAAGTGTTATTTGTAATCTGGCGGTATGAGTTAGAAACCGTCCCGGACTCTGTAAACTTGTGTATTACGAAACCCTCGGCTCCACCTCCTATATAAGGGGGAGTCGAGGGACAAAGAAAGGATCGAATCTATTGTCAACATAACCTAGTTTTCACAATCGTCGAGTACTTTTCGGCTGAAACCTTCGAGATCTACTTGCCCTCTACTTCTAACGAAACCCTAGTCTACAATCTGTAGGCATTGACAAAGTAATCCTTTGTCAATACCTACATGTTTTGTTCACACTTTATATCGTTTTGATGCAATTTCCGGAACTAACCTATTGACGAGATGCCGAAGTGCCAGTTCCTGTTTTCTGCTGTTTTTGGTTTCAGAAATCCTAGTAAGGAAATATTCTTGGAATTGGACGAAATCAACGCCCAACATCTTATAATTGCACGGAGCTTCCAGAACACCGGAGAGGGGCCAGAGGGGAGCCACAGGCCCACCAGACAATAGGGCGGCGCAGCCCAGGGGGGGCGCGCCCCCCTAGTGTGTGGGTCCCCCGTCAGCCTTCCGACTCCGTTTCTTCGCCTATATAAGTCGTCTTGACCTAAAACTTCGACACGGAAAAACACCGATACGAGAAAAGTTCCAGAGCCGCCGTCATCGCGAAGTCAAGATTCGGGGGACAGAAGTCTCTGTTGCGGCACGCCGCCGGGACGGGGAATTGCCCCCGGAAGCCATCTCCACCGCCATCTTCACCGCCATCGTTGTTCCCATGATGAGGAGGGAGTAATTCTCCCCTGGGGCTGAGGGCTCTACCGTAGCTATGTGGTTAATCTCTCTCTCTGTACTCCAATACAATGATCTCGTGAATTGCTTTGCATGATTGAGATCCATATGATGAGCTTTGTATCGCTACTAGTTTATGTGCTACTCATGTGATGTTATTAAAGTAGTCTATTCCTCCTGCATGGTGTAATGGTGACAGTGTGTGCATCGTGTGGTTCTTGTCATAGATTATGATCATAATCTCTTGTAGGTTATGGAGTTAATTATCGCTATGATAGTATTGATGTGATCTATTCCCCCTTTCATAGTGTAATGGTGACGGTGTGTATGCTATGTTAGTACTCGGTTTATTTTGCAAAGATCTATTATGCTCTAAGGTTACTTAAATATGAATGCTGAATGTTGTGGCGCTTGTTAACTCCGGCTTGAGGGAGCTCTTGTAGCCCTACACAACGAATGGTGTTTGTCATCCAACAAAAGAGTGTATGTAGCACAAATGAGATAAGTTATTATTTATTATGCGATCAATGTTGAGAGTTTCCACTAGTGAAAGTATAATCCCTAGGCCTTGTTTCCAATACTGCAAACACCGCTTATTTACTCGTTACATTGCATGTTTACTCGCTGCCATATTTTATTCAGATTACTATTACCACTCATATACATCCATACTACTTGTATTTCACTATCTCTTCGCCGAACTAGTGCACATATACATCTGACAAGTGTATTAGGTGTGTTGGGGACACAAGAGACTTCTTGTATCGTGATTGCGGGGTTGCTTGAGAGGGATATCTTTGACCTCTTCCTCCCCGAGTTCGATAAACCTTGGGTGATCCACTTAAGGGAAAACTTGCCGATGTTCTACAAACCTCTCGCTCTTGGAGGCCCAACATCGTCTACGAGGAAAAGAAGCGTGAGTAGACATCAAGCTATTTTCTGGCGCCGTTGCCGGGGAGGTAAGGTAAAAGGTATTCACATCCTCCGACTACTAAGTTATTTCTTAGCATTGTTGCCGGTGTGTGAGTTCTCGAAGCTATTTCCTTTAGATCCTGCAATTGCATCTTTTTGTTTCTTGTTTTTATTTTCACTAGTTAGGCATAATGGAAAACAACAACAAAATTAGTGAGCTTTTCAATCTTTTTCCTGATTTAGAATTGTTTGATGGAAAAATTAAAAAACCTATGGAACCTTATTTGCATGCTAGTAGCAATGTTATTAGTATGAATGCAATTACTTCTAATGCTATGGAGAAGTCTAAGCTTGGGGAAGCTAGTTTATGTGATCTTTTTAGCCTCCCATCTTTAGGGGAGAAAATTTGCTCTGATAATACTTTATCTCCCATATGAGATAACTCTAATGATGCTTGTGACATTTTAAATCCACCTACTGAAAGTATTCCTTACAAGATACGTATGAAAATTATTGAACGTGTTATGGATAACCGCTATGAAGGGGATGGAACTGTTCATCCTGAAGATCATTTACTGTTTTTGCATGAATTATGCGCGTTATTCAAGTGTGCAGGTATTTCAATGGATGAAGTTAGGAAGAAATTATTTGTTATGTCGCTATCTGGTAAAGCGGCGCATTGGTATAAACTGCTGAAGGACGGGCGCTCTCTTGATTGGAAGGATATTGTGCCTCTATTTTATTCCAAGTTCTATCCTCCAAGTGAAATTCACAAAGACCGAAACCGTATATATAATTTTTGGCCTCATGATGGAGAGAGTATTTCCCAAGCATGGGAGAGATTGAAGTCCTTAATGCTCAAATGCCCCAATCATCAGCTTCCTGGTAATGTTATCATTGATCATTTCTATGCAAGACTTTCTTTTCAGGATAAAACCTTGCTGGATACTGCTTGTTCTGGATCATTCACGCACAATAAAGAAGAGTTTAAATGGGACCTTCTTAATCGGATTCAGGAGAACGCTGAAGATTGGGAGAATTACAAAGGTAGAGAGTCAGGTATAAATTATGATTATGAATGCATTGAAACTTTTATGGATACTGATAAATTTCGAAATATGAGTGCTACTTATGGTCTTGACTCTCAAGTTATTGCAAATCTTTATAAAGCTTTTGCTTCTCACATTGAATTGCCTAGGAAGAATTTTGATAAGTATCATGAACCTTTTAAAGACGCTTGCATGAAGGATGAAACTGTTATTAATGATTGCAATGAACATGTTCAAACTTCTGAAAATGCTATTTCCTATAAGCATGTTAATTTTTGTGGAATACATAGACCTTGTGGAATTAATCAAATCGAAAATGAATATGGTATCCATCATAGGAATGAAAAAACTAGAAAGTGGTCTAGGGCTCTAGATGATCTTGGAGAAAATGTTTGTGCCCTCTATCCTTTTTATTTGTGAACTTTGCCATAGAGTTGGTCATTTTAATTTTCAATGCTCCTCCAATGATAATTCGAACCCCATGAGTGCTGCAAATTTGTATTGTGATGATGAAATTATTCCTAATCAGCATGATGAATGATACGTCTCCGACGTATCGATAATTTCTTATGTTCCATGCTACATTATTGATGATATCTACATGTTTTATACACATTATATGTCGTATTTATGCATTTTATGGAACTAACCTATTAACAAGATGCCGAAGAGCCAGTTGCTGTTTTCTGCTGTTTTTGGTTTCAGAAATCCTAGTAAGGAAATATTCTCGGAATTGGACAAAATCAACGCCCAGGGTCCTATTTTTGCACGAAGCTTCCAGAAGACCGAAAGGATAACGAAGTGGGGCAACGAGGCGCCGCCACGCCAGGGCCGCGCGGCCAGGGCTGGGCCCGCGCCACCCTGGTGTGTGGGGCCCTCGTGCCGCCCCTTGACCTACCCTTTCGCCTACTTAAAGCCTCCGTCGCGAAACCCCCGATACCGAGAGCCACGATACGGAAAACCTTCCGGAGACGCCGCCGCCGCGAATCCCATCTCGGGGATTCAGGAGATCGCCTCCGGCACCCTCGCCGGAGAGGGGAATCATCTCCCGGAGGACTCTTCATCGCCATGATCGCCTCCGGAGTGATGAGTGAGTAGTTCACCCCTGGACTATGGGTCCATAGCAGTAGCTAGATGGTCGTCTTCTCCTTATGTGCTTCATTGTTGGATCTTGTGAGCTGCCTAACATGATCAAGATCATCTATCCGTAATACTATATGTTGTGTTTGTCGGGATCCGATGGATAGAGAATACTATGTTATGGTGATTATCAATCTATTATTTATGTGTTGTTTATGATCTTGCATGCTCTCCGTTATTAGTAGAGGCTCGGCCAAGTTTTTACTCTTAACTCCAAGAGGGAGTATTTATGCTCGATAGTGGGTTCATGCCTTCATTGATACCCGGGACAGTGACAGAAAGTTCTAAGGTTGTGTTGTGCTGTTGCCACTAGGGATAAAACATTGATTCTATGTCTAAGGATGTAGTTGTTGATTACATTACGCACCATACTTAATGCAATTGTCTGTTGCTTTGCAACTAAATACTGAAAGGGGTTCGGATGATAACCTGAAGGTGGACTTTTTAGGCATAGATGCAGTTGGATGGCGGTCTATGTACTTTGTCGTAATGCCCAATTAAATCTCACTATATTTATCATATCATGTATATGCATTGTTATGCCCTTTTCTATTTGTCAATTGCCCGACCGTAATTTGTTCACCCAACATGCTTTTATCTTATGGGAGAGACACCTCTAGTGAACTGTGGACCCCGGTCCTATTCTTTACATCGCATACAATCTATCGCAATACTTGTTTTACTCGTTTTCTTGCAAACAATCATCTTCCACACAATACGGTTAATCCTTTGTTACAGCAAGCCGGTGAGATTGATAACCTCACTCGTTTCGTTGGGGCAAAGTACTTTGGTTGTGTTGTGCAGGTTCCACGTTGGCGCCGGAATCCCCGGTGTTGCGCCGCATCACATTTCGCCACCATCAACCTTCAACGTGCTTCTTGGCTCCTCCTGGTTCGATAAACCTTGGTTTCTTTCTGAGGGAAAACTTGCCGCTGTGCGCATCATACCTTCCTCTTGGGGTTCCCAACGGACGTGTACATCTACGCGCATCAATGAACTTACCTTACGTTTGAAGTGTGAAGAGTTATCAAGAAAAATTTCTTTGTTAGATATTAATGATCTTGATATTGATGATGTCTTGCATGGGTGTCTTTCTTATTGCATTAATAATTGCCATACAAATACTTACATACAGAATATTTTAGAAGATGACACTTTGCCAAAATATGATAGGACCGCTGTGTGTTTCAAACTTATTAATGAAAAGGGGGAATCCTCCCAAGTTTCTTCTATTGTTTCTGGAAATAAATCAGGTTCTATGGAGAAGCCTCCCTTCAAGCCTCTCCCTCTTAAAGAAGAAGAAGAAGAAGAAGAAGAAGAAGAAGAAGAAGAAGAAGAAGAAGAAGAAGAAGAAGAAGAAGAAGAAGGGAACGAAGAAGAAGAAGAAGGGGAATAAAAACAAAGAGGTAACGGCATATCCACGCGTGTATGAGGTAACAATAGGTAACCGTAAGTATGTTGCTCCCAATGATTATTATGATAATGAATCTGAGTACGATGATCTTTCTATGCCCTTCACCCATATTAGTGATCATGATTTGGATGAGCACACTATCTTTGATATTGGAAATCTCTTTGGTACTGATTATGAAAGTAATGATGATAGCATTATTCATGTCCCCTCAAACGATGATATTGAAAGCTCTAAGCTTGGGGATGTTGTGCTTGAAGATCCTATATTTGAGACCTCTACTGAAAATGATGATATTACATATTCTGGTTTAGATAATCGCTATAGATATGGATATGCCATATGTTACAATTATCCTTATGAAACTTGTCATAGTTATGATGGGCTTGCCAAAAACCATTCCCTTAGTATGCAACTTGTTTACCATGTTCAAATTCTTAATAATGATCCTGCTCCAATTACTATTAATGAGAAGAGTTTCTCTTATGTCAAAAATAATGATACCTTTATGCATATGAACCATGATAAGGATGTTTTAAGTGATGGTTATATTGTGGATTTCATCAATGATGCTACTGAAAGTTATTATGAGAGAGGGAAACACGGTTGTATGCATCGTAATAATATTCAGTTTCCCCTCTTTATGTTGAGAATCTCGAAGTTACTCGTGTCTTATCTTCTTATGCTTGTCACTTTGTTCTTCATGAATTTATTTGTGTACAAGATTCCTTTTCATAGGAAGTGGGGTAGGTTTAAATGTGCTTTGAATTTGCTTCTTGATGCTCTCTTTTGCTTCAACTCTTATTTCTTGCGAGCATCATTAGAATTACTGAGCCCATCTTAATGGCTATAAAGAAAGAACTTCTTGGGAGATAACCCATGTCTTTATTTTACTACAACACTTTTGTTTTATATTTGAGTCTTGGAAGTTGTTTACTACTCGTAGCAACCTCTCCTTATCATGTTTTTGTGCCAAGTAAAGTCTCTATGGTAAGTCGTCTTGACCTAAAACTTCGACACGGAAAAACCCCGATACGAGAAAAGTTCCAGAGCCGCCGTCATCGCGAAGTCAAGATTCGGGGGACAGAAGTCTCTGTTCCGGCACGCCGCCGGGACGGGGAATTGCCCCCGGAAGCCATCTCCACCACCATCTTCACCGCCATCGTTGTTCCCATGACGAGGAGGGAGTAATTCTTCCCTGGGGCTGAGGGCTCTACCGTAGCTATGTGGTTAATCTCTCTCTCTCTGTACTCCAATACAATGATCTCGTGAATTGCTTTGCATGATTGAGATCCATATGATGAGCTTTGTATCGCTACTAGTTTATGTGCTACTCATGTGATGTTATTAAAGTAGTCTATTCCTCCTGCATGGTGTAATGGTGACAAGTGTGTGCATCGTGTGGTTCTTGTCATAGATTATGATCATAATCTCTTGTAGGTTATGGAGTTAATTATCCCTATGATAGTATTGATGTGATCTATTCCCCCTTTCATAGTGTAATGGTGACAGTGTGTATGCTATGTTAGTACTCGGTTTATTTTGCAAAGATCTATTATGCTCTAAGGTTACTTAAATATGAATGCTGAATGTTGTGGCGCTTGTTAACTCCGGCTTGAGGGAGCATTTGTAGCCCTACACAACGAATGATGTTTCTCATCCAACAAAAGAGTGTATGTAGCACAAATGAGATAAGTTATTATTTATTATGCGATCAATGTTGAGAGTGTCCACTAGTGAAAGTATGATCCCTAGGCCTTGTTTCCAATACTGCAAACACCGCTTATTTACTGTTCTGTTGCATGTTTACTCGCTGCCATATTTTATTCAGATTACTATTACCACTCATATACATCCATACTACTTGTATTTCACTATCTCTTCTCCGAACTAGTGCACCTATACATCTGACAAGTGTATTAGGTGTGTTGGGGACACAAGAGACTTCTTGTATCGTGATTGCAGGGTTGCTTGAGAGGGATATCTTTGACCTCTTCCTCCCTGAGTTCGATAAACCTTGGGTGATCCACTTAAGGGAAAACTTGCTGCTGTTCTAGAAACCTCTGCTCTTGGATTCCCAACACTGTCTACAGGAAAAGAAGCGTGAGTAGACATCACGTCACGGAGAAGAACTCCTTGCGCGTTTCAGATGGGCCACAGGTCAGAAAAGACCTCTTGTTTGGTTGCCTGCGCAGAGTTTTTTCGGTCCCGTGGAGATTTGGGCTCTGGCCGTTTGGTAGGTCGGTTTTAATTCCAAGTAGCAGCCCAGAACAGCGTCCATGTTGTTTGGTTGCAAACTAAAATCCGCTTCTAGTTACCTCTTCTGTTCAGTGGTGAGGTTACCAGTGATCAATACCGCACTAGCAAGCACACAATGCAAGATCTAACTTGTAAGATCATAGACGCTATGAAATAGGTTCAGACAGCATAGTTCAGACACGATCATAGTTTACAACACGACACGACACTTGTCCAGACACCATAATTTAGACACGACACCATTAGACAGTAGAGACAACATAGTAGCTGCGAGATAATACCAGCAGAACTTCAGACTTCTTCTTCGAAGACGATACACCTGGTGGCATCGCCATGATCCGAACACCAGCTCATCACCTTAGTGCAGGTGTGGTCGAAGATGACCACACTTTACTCGAGAGTAGACACCTTCTTGAAGGTGAGGAACTGGCCTATCTTGAGCTGATGGGCGATGGCGAAGGCCGCCCACCACTGGTCGATGAATGCGTCGTTGCCTTTTCTCCTTGTAGTCATCCTCCAGCTGTAGTCAGTGTTGGTGCGGACGATGATGTTCTAAGGGATGGGTCCGAACCACTTGACGAACTTGTCAGGAATTGGGAGCTGGCCGAAGGTGGGCCTGAAGATGATCCGGAGGAACTGATCCGGCCCTACCTCGTCGTGAAAGTGGCTGACGTTAGCCTTCCTTCCTTGACGCTTCCATTCTCCGATGATCCCTCACCGAAACCTTAGCGAGTGCCCCAAGCATGATCTTGTCAGACTGCACCAAGAACACATGCCATTAGAGGTGTGGCTGTTCACAAGTATAGATGAAAACGGACATAACAAACATACATTAGTTAAGCATCATATATTTGCTCAATCACACGACATATCAAGGGAGTGCCCTCAAACTAAGTCTAGTGTGCAAGTAATATGACACACACTTCTAAGTTTGAGGGCAGCACCTTGCCTTCCGTTGTGCCATTGTTGAATCACTGGCCAATGCAGAATTGAAGAAGCACAAAAGGCCTCATACATTGGGTCAGAAGGCAGGCAAAGTCAGTGGCCACAAACTAAGTGTAGTGTGCAATGATTGTGGCACACATGATAAGTTTGAGTGCGCTACCTTGCCTTCCATGGTGCCATGTTTGAATCATTGGCCAACGCAAAAGAAAAACCAAAAGATGCCTCATGCATTTGGTCACACAGAAGGCAAAGGGAATGTCCCCAAACAAAGTCTAGTGTGCAAGGAATATAACACACATGACTAAGTTTAAGGGCATCACCTTGCCTTCCGTTGTGCCATTGTTAAATCATTGGCCAATGCAGAAGGCAAACCAAAAAGAGGCTCATATATTGGGTCACACGGCAGGCAAAGAGGTTGTCCTCAAACTAAGTCTAGTATGCAAGGAATATGGCACACACAACTAAAAATAGCTTTTTTTAAAACAATTAGTAACCTTTATTATTAAACAAAAATGGTTACATCTTCCACCAATTGTGGAACAAGAAACAAATGCGGCTCTTCTAGCCAAAGGTTGCTATTAGAACCATCTACTGATTTAACTATTAAATCTGCCGCTTGGTTTGCTTCTTGCGGACAATGGGTCAATCGTGTCGATGCGAACCCTGCCATGATCGTTCGACACTCATCCAAGTACACCATGCCTACTATCCTATTGCTTGTCGGGTCTTCAAACGCTGTGACTACGTTCATGAAATCAGTTTCGACATAGATACGGGTGCAGCCTGCACGTTTAGCCAGATGTGGACCATCACGGACTGCTTGCGCCTCAGCTGTGGTTACATCGATCACTCCGTCGATCTCATTTCTACAGGCTGCCACAAACTGTCCGCTTGCATCTCCTATAACACATCCCGTCGATGCCCTTCTAGTTTCTACGTTTACATCTGCATCTGTATTTACCTTCATAAACCCGGTCGGTGGTTTAGACCAACCTATTTTTATCCTGGCCGACTTATTCTTCTTCACTTTCAGGACATTAGCCACCATAGTTTTATTGATAGAGCTATTCGGCTCGGTGGTGGAGCCTCCCCCTGATGTTTCATCTCACGCCGCCTCCACCAGATAAACCACACAGCTGTGGCTAGTATCTCCTTCCCCGGTATGGACTCATGTAGATACATGCCGTTGTGGGGTTGTATGTCGTTTTTAACATGCAGTGAGCTGGAGCGATATATACGTGTCTGCATTGTGACCCCCACAGCAAGTGGTATCACTCGAGTGCATTATCTTGTGACAGACAGCCGGTAGACATGCATACATGTCCAGTTTACATGGATCTGCCAACGACTCTCATGGCTAGATCTGGAGCAAATAATACCCCATGCCTATCACGAGGCATGCCTAGATCTCGAGCAAATAATGACCCATGCGTATCACGAGGCCTGGAATCAGACGAATTTCTTGATGTACTTTCACCGATATACAATTATTTCGTGGTTTAGGTTTGGTTAAAATTAAACTTTATAAAGTTTGACTAAATATTTTCAAAAAATTATCAATATTTTAATATAGTATTATATTAGAATCGTTACAAAGTATATTTTTATATTATTATCAATATTTTAATATAGTATTAATATAGTATATTAATAGATTTTGAACTCTTTTTTATATTCTTTGTTAAAATATGCAATTATTGACTTTGAAAAATCTAAGAACGTAAGCAAAATAAAAATAGAGAGAGCGGCATAGTCACCATTGTTGAATAGTTAATAGGATGCCGCAACTTGTACGAGTGTTGGCGTCAGAAACCCACCGGCGGGCAGCGACTGGCCAACACGGTAGAGCCGGGAACGACTAGGGCTGCGGCTGGCCCCAGTCCCTCAGAGCGACGGCCCGCAAAGCCTCCTCGGTCGCGCGCCGATGCTCTGGGTCGCAAGGGCGTGCCACCCGACCTATACCCGGTCGGGAAGGTGTGGATGATGCCTCGCTTAGTTTCTCCGCAGGGCACACACGTACACGTTAAATACGAGCCTCGATCGGCTCTCGGGTTGTCCCGTGAATCGGCTCAGAGAGCCGATTCACCCATGATTCGTCCAAGGTGGCCGAATATATGGTGGTCCTGCTTGATCAATATGAAGCGTATGAGATCCACGACGATCTAGGGTTTTCACCGCATAATCGGATCATCCTACTCACGATTGGGCCTCGCACTCACGCACGGTAAACGTAAGCCAGCCCTAAACAAGGCCTAAAAACCAACACTAGGTTGATCCTCGGAACGTCCCGTCTAGGGGCAACAAACTACACCCCGCATGCCGCTGGATCCTCCAACCCTTTGTAAGGCCTAACTATTGCGAGATATTAAACTAATCCTTGACGAATCAAGGATCGACCATAACGGATCAGATCTACTAAACAAAGATCAAGCGGGGTGCCGCCCCTGCACCCATGATGAGGCACAAGGACGGCTAGACGCGCAAGGGTTGCACTACGCGAGCATATGATGCTAAGAACAATGCTAACCCTAACGCGTCTACGATAACTACGTTGCTCGCCATCAAAAACGCTTCGATACGAGCAACGCATGAACAACTAGGCGAGGCTTGTGCTGCCTAGATCGCGAGATGCGATCTAGGCAGCATGATGCTTACCGGAGGAACCCTCGAAACGAAGGAGTTGGCGATGCGCCGAGATTGGTTTGTGTTGAACGTTGGTTGTTGTTTATTCCATAAACCCTAGGTACATATTTATAGTCCAGCGGACTTTCTAATGTGGGCGTGCACTAAACCGTGCACGGGTAAAACTCTAACTTCTAAACTAAGATGCAATCTAATATGTTACAGATACATGGGCAGTTTTAGCCCAACTTGGTATAAAAGGCCGATTCACGTATTTCTTCCATGTATATTCTTCAAACCCATCTTGATCGCGGCCCACCTCTGATCCGGTCAAATTCTGGTGATAACAACGAGTAGATGGATATCCATAGATCAGAAATTTTATGGGAGTTGTTCCCAATTAGGTATGTCAAACATTAATGCAAAGCATTATTTCCATGTAAATCGTCCCAACGGATTGATGTTCAGCCCACGGCAAGGTTGGTCTAACATATGCGCTGTTGGAGGAATAGACCTGTAAAAGTTAAGGAAAATTATATGGAGATAATATGTGGATTTCGTCTCCCAAGAGGCATGATTTGGCAGCCGTCTCATTTATTAGCGAACGATGATGGCAACTGCCACGTGATAATCTTTGTTGATCCAAAACCTAGTTCGCTCTAAGAACGTCCACAAAATATTGGCGTCCATTATTAATATTTCATGCATACATGTTGAAGAACAAAATTACGTTGGTCGAGCCAATGGGATGTTCGATTCGTTGATGTTTTGAAATAAAATCCACGTTATTGTAAATGCCAAGCTGTTAATCAGTCATTTAAGAAGCGGAATTACCTGATTCAATATAGACACCTCATCATTCAACTATTAGGTATCCGGTTTAGTTTATAGGAAATACTTTTGTACACCCATACGTTGATGTACAAAATCCACTCTCTTAGTTTATTAGGCGCGGTTGAAAAATCATGCAGTTCCAAAAGCCCATGCTTACCACGAGGCATGGCTAGATTTCGAGCAAATAATTCCCCATTCCTATCACGAGGCACTGGAATCACACAAATATTTTGATATACTTCCTTCGATTTACAATTATTTTGTGGTCTAGGTTTGGTCAAAATTATATTTTATACAGTTTGACTAATATTTTCAAACAATTATCTATATTTTATTCAATATTTACTATATTAGAATCTTTATAAAGTATATTTTATATTATATAATTTGGTATTTTAGATTTTGAATTCTTTTCTTATATTCTTTGTTAAATTTTACGACTAACTTAAATAAATCTAAGAATGTAAACTAAATAAAAGCAGAAAAAGTAGCACAATCACCGTTGTTGAATAGTTAATGGTATATATTAGAGTCGTTGTAAAGTATAATTTTATATTATATATTTGGTAGTATGGATTTTGAATTATTTTCTTATATTCTTTGTTGAATTTTACAATTATTGACTTTAGCAAATCTAAGAACGTAAACTAAATAAAAACAGAAAGAGTAGCACAGTCACCGTTGTTGAATAGTTAATGTGATGCGGCAACTTGTACGAGTAGATGGATATCCATAGATCAGAAATTTTATGGGAGTTGTTCCTAAGCAGGCTGAAGGTTGGGTATGTCAAACATTAATGCAAAGCATTATTTCCATTTAAATCGATGGTGCCAAATGTGCCAACGGACTGATTGGCCCACGCGAAGGTTGGTGTAACATAAGGGCATGTACAGCGCAGAGCGCTTAGGTAGACGCTTAAGCGAGCCAAAATTAATACCATAAAATCCTAAAAATCCTTTTATTAGCTAAGCGCAACGTGGGGCGCTTATTCGGTCGCAACCCGAAGTGCAAAAAAGAACCATAGCGCCCGCTCTCTCCAATGCTAGACGCTTGCGCCTGGAACCTGACAGTCCTACCCTAAACTTTTCTTCCCAATCTATGGAGCTGGAGGCGGACGCGGCGAGTGATTCTTGCTTTTTTCAGCGATACCTGTGCGGCGCACCGTTGTTCAGATTTTTTTAAAGGGATTGTGTCTATTGATTTAGCTATGGAAGGTCCCTAGGATTAAGCTAGATTCAGTTAATCCGTTGAGGAAAGAGTCGTACGCCCCTCCTATTTTTTTTTCCTAGCGTCTAGGCTAGCGGCCGCCGCTAGCTATTCTAGGTCGTGCGAAGACAATTCGGCTTAGCGCCCGACTCAATCTTTTGCGTCGACGCGAGCCTAAATCCCGGGATAGATCAGGATTCTGGCATAACTACCGGAAAAACGATCCTAGCGCCTGGCTTAAGCGTCCGCGTTGTACATGCCCTAAACGTACTTGGAGTAATATACCTGCAAAAGTTAAGGAAAATTATCTCTAGTAAATGGCTACATGTGGTCATCGTTGTCTGGTATGTCCTGCTCCAACAATGCTAGACGACCTAAGGAAGAATATTACGGGATAGGTCTACGGACTGGTCAATTGGCCCAGGCTGAAAAAGTTGCTCCACAGATTCAGGACACGATTAAGCAGAATCAGCCATGTCCGCCTGTAAGCAAGTTTCGTAAGAGCAAGATTAATAGAGGAGCTTGCATGCCATGTCACCTAAGAGCAATTCCAATAGTGTAGCCAGCTGCTGGCTATAAGCCAAGTGTCATGTAATTTATAGCTAACTTAGAGCCAACATATACAATAGTGGGCTATAAAAGTGTAGTACTTTTACAGTACATGGTCCACCTTTTTAGTCTCACATAGTGACTAGGAGACAGCGTCTTAGAAACTTACTGAAGATAAGAGCCCACTCCTCTTCTCTCTCCTAATCTCTCTCCTCCAACTAAGCAAATTTATAATATTTTAACTCTTATAGCCAGCTGACTGTACCTTATTGTACTTGCTCTAAGCCCATTCATAAAATAAGCTAGCTATTACATTGACTCTTAGGTGACTATAATTAGGATTTAATATTTAAAGCATGCATGTGATTGGGCCTCAGCTGCATGCAAGCCCTTTCCCCTCATTGTGTGTATTGTAGCCGGGCGATACTGCAAGCGCCTGCTCCTCTCTCTTTCCTCTTTCATCTCTCTTCCATGTAGAAGTTTGCTGACATGTTCACTATTATAGCCTGCTGACCGTGTACTATTGTACTTGCTCTAACATGTTGTCCTGCTCCTTAACCGCACGAAGAACCCACGCAAGCAGCGCTAGAAAAAATAACCGTGGAGGTAACCGCCCACCTCCCACGCCGGCACGCCACGATCTCCTCACAAGTTCTTCCAGTTATGTCGACGATCTCCTCACAAGTTCTTCCCAGTTATGGTCACTACTAGAAAACTGGGCTTTCATCCAGGCCATTTGTCCCGGCCCAGTCTGGAACCGGGATAAATAGACCGGCCACATCGCCCCCAAATCACCGAGAAGCTACGGGACCTTTTGTCGCGGTTCTTTAGGGTCTTTTGTCCCGGTTGGAGGCTCCCACCGGAACAAAAGGGTCCGAGGCCTTTCAAGTCCTGCTGGCAGCCCTTATTTGTCCCGGCTGGAGACACGGGCCGGGATATAAGGTCCGACGGTTCGTTCCCGCGTGGAAATCGATCGTCTCCATTACGCGTGACGGAAACGAGAGAAGCGTAACTCCGTTTGAAGCTCTATATCACTATCCCCCACCAATGGTTGGTGAATTTGATCACACTCGGGCGGTATGTCCGGCGGCATACCTCACTGTCGCGGCTAGAGAGCACATGATGCAGCAACTCAAGGACAACCTACTGTCAGCTCAGAACAGAATGAAGGTGTATGCGGACCAACGCCGGACCGACATGCACTATGATGTGGGCGACATGGTATACTTACGTATCCAACCATATAGACAGAATGCTTTTGGTCTCCCGGGATCGCTGAAACTTCGTTCCAAATACTATGGGTCGTTCGTCGGCCGGAATTTACATCGCCGCTGGCGCCATGACCAGCGCCTTTTCACCTCCCTCTCCCCTATATATATGCATTGTTCTTCCTCAGATCTCCATAGCCACCAAAACTGCACCATTAGCCCCGGCAGGCCCTCATGGATCCCGAAATGGTCAAGCTCGCGCGCGCCCTCGACTTTCCTCGATCTGAAATCTACTATGATGTCATGGAGAAGATGAATTATTCCATATTCAAATTCCTCACACTTTTCTAATAGTTATGCATATGTTATTTGTCCACTTGCGGTTTAAAGATTGAAAGATATTAATTACTTGTCAATATTATATGAATAATGCAAATATTATTTGATAATAATATTAATAAAGGAATGAAATAAAAATTATTCCATATTCAAATTCCTCACACATTTCTAATAGTTACGCATATGTTATTTATCCACTTGTGGTTTAAGTATTGAAAGATATTAATTATTTGGCAATATTATATGAATAATGCAAATATTATTTGATAATAATATTAGTTAAGGAATGAAAATAAAATTATTCCATATTCAAATTCCTCACACTTTTCTAATAGTGACGCATATGTTATTTGTCCACTTGCGGTTTAAAGATTGAAAGATATTAATTATTTGGCAATATTATATAAATAATGAAAATATTATTTGATAATAATATTAATAAAGGAATAAAAATAAAATTATTCCATATTCAAATTCCTCACATTTTTCTAATAGTTATGCATATGTTATTTGTCCACTTGCGGTTTAAAGATTGAAAGATATTAATTATTTAGTAATATTATATGAATAATACAAATATTATTTGATAATGATATTAATAAAGGAACAAAAATAAAATTATTCCATATTAAAAAATCCTCACACTTTTCTAATAGTTATGCATATGTTATTTGTCCACTTGCGGTTTAATTAAAGTTGAAATATATTCAAATTTCTCAGATTGGAATGCTATATTATTATCGTATGATAGTATTGACAACAAGGTACAACCACATTCGCGGGAGCACGGCAGGAAAGAACTGAGAAGTTAAACGTGCTAAGGGTGGAGTAGTGTGAGGATGGATGACCGACCGGTATATGACCAAGTCTTGAATTTGAGTATAGATTACGTGTAATTAGTATTAACAATGGTGCAAGTGAGAGAGTAAAGAAAAAAAGAAAAAAAATGAAAAATGAAAAACAATAATGAAAATGAAAATGAAAAAATATAAATGAAAATAAAACCTTTTGTCCCAGTTTTGGTTACGAGCCGGAACATAAGGTCCTCCCCAAACACCTGCATCGCAGCCACGTGGTGGACTTTATGTCCTGGCTGGTAACGGCCTTTTGTCCCGCCTCCCATGTTTCGGGTGGCCGACCGGGACGACCCGCAACAACAAGCCTTTTCTCCACTAGTGGGAAAAATTCAGGGCCAAACACCAGCCACCACGTCATCCGTAAAGTTATTCCGTAGGATAGTTTCCCTACATGTAGGATTACTGACGATCTCCTCACAAGTTCTTCCAGTTATGGCGACGATTTCCTGACATCGCAGCCATACCTCTCTTCAGAGCCTCCCTGTCCGCATTGCCCCCTATCGCTGTCGAATACTGCCTCACCCAGGAGCAGCACGGCGAGGAGATCTAAGGAGTGAGGACGTTGTCGCCTGCAGATGGGGTGGAGAATAGAGATGGGCAACATCTTTAACGGGCGACGTATTTCGGACACCTAAATTGACCACAGTCTACGTCCGTTTGCATCGGTCCGCGGACACCATACGGTCTGAGATGACCATTTGTGTCGGGGGTATCTTTAGCGATGCAGACGTATTTTTTTCGCACTGACATCGTCAAAGTCGGTAATGGCGGTTTAACGTCCCGTCAAGGCCTGCCGCCGGCGATTAACGATTCCCGCGCGACGACGGTGGTTACCGCGTGTGCCCAACAGATTGCCAAGTTGGGCACGCATTTCGCGCGGGGGGGGGGGGGGGCAACCTAAATCCTAGCATCCATCCATGGCGAGCACAATCTTAGCTGGGCTCGCGTTGTTCAGATGTGCCATGTGCCGCGTAGTCCATCCGGATGATCCGGACCTCGCAGAGCTCCGCGTGACGGAGGCGTTCGACGAGGAGCAACTCGCCACCGACGCCCTTTAGGCCGAGTAGCTCGACTGGGAGGTGGCGGCGGCGGCGGAGGCGGAGGTTGCGGAGGCGGCCGTGCGCTAGAGCGTCAGCTGCGGGCGGCGGCCATGGCGGAAATCGCCGACGCCGGGCGGAACTCCGGGCCGAGGCTCGCCGAGGCCGGGGAGGAGCTCGCGGAGGCGCGGTCAGAGATGGCGGCGCCTAGTGCCGCCCTTGCGGCGGCTCCTCCGTTACCGGCAGCCCCACCCGCGGACATCGTCATCCACGACATCGCCGCTGACGAGGAGGACGACCACATCCAGTTTGGTGGCGAGCAGCGGGCTCTGCTCGCGTCGTTCGAGAGCCTACATGGGGACGCCGATCGCCGTCAGTCTCGGGCACCGGAGGAGGAAGCTCACAGCCATGAGTCGGGCGTACATGTGCTCCGACCTGGATTCGATCGCGTGGAGGGGACCGGAGCACGCGCGGGTCGACCGGGAGAACCGCGAGCTGGAGGATGCCATCGCCGCCAGGGACGAAGCGGTGACGGTAGCGGGTAGGGACAGAGCCCGCTACCACGCCGACATGGCGACAGCGGAGGTGGCGGCGAAGAGAGTCCACTGGGACAGGCGTATTTTTTAACCGCGCGGACGCAAACGATAGTTGAGCATTTGTTTATGTGGCCCCGTTGAAAATAGCTAATGTCCCGCGCGCCTCCATCGTCCGCGAGGATGTCAAGCTTTGGAGTGGCGAGGCGGAGATTGACGCGCGCTCGGCCGGCACGAGGCAGATGGAAGTAGGTTCTGCTCTGGCTGGACGCGACGCGGGTGGAGGCACACGATGTGAAGCAGCTGCTGGCCGGAGCCGGCCGGGAGCAGCTTGGAGATGCTCAAGGAGGATAGCATGACGGCGGTAGGTTAGAGCTCCCGCGCGAAGAGGCGACGCGCGGGGCCAAGCTCGGGGCCCCTCACAATCAAGGACGACATCAACGAGCTCCAACAATGCTCACACGTGCGGTGCAGGACTCCAGGAGAGTTACACCAATGAGCTTGTACAACAACTCAGATAATCATATCTCACTCGGCTGCAAAGTGCTACCGCGCCCCGAAACATGTGAATAAGCTAGGAGAAATTGTATGTTCCATCCATGTCTGCTTTACTAGCTCAGATCTTTACTTTTTTAGTGCTGCTATAACACAGTATATATTTGCTATGATGTTACTGAAGGCGTTGTATTATATACTGAAGGTGGCAATTAAACAGTAAAACTGCAGCTATATTGGAGAAAAAGTCTGTGCACATTATAGTATAATGATCTACTATACATCTTTTCTCGAGAAGGATGTAGTTGTTAGGGTTTTGTGGTCTACCTCCTATTCCTCTGCTCCCGTGGTGCTGCTCACAATTCGCATATTTGAGGCTAGGAGGTATGGATCTTTTTATACCGTGTTTCCAAAGAATTAAGCTTTTATGCATATAAGATTCCTAGTTCTTTATACTAGTTTTCGGGATAGAGTCTGGATCAAAATACCAACCGCGATATAACTTGTCTGTTAATGGATTTTACCCGTTCCATCCCTGGAACATGCACCTGCGACCAATGCACCATGATCATGTCTAAATTCCATTAATCCTGCAGGTCGCTATTAGCGCTATAACCTAATTCATGACCAGGTTTCTTCCAATTATCAATGTACCCGGGTAGTCTTTCCAATATATACACATAATATTGTATTCCATTGATAATCGACCAGCTTCTTTAGGCATGGCCGCACTAAGTATATTCCAACAAGTATATTGAATTCCATGTCAAGTAAATGCATATTTTCACAATGAGGTATTCCAAATATAAAATAGTTCCAAGTAATCTTGAACATAGTTGCAGGACACATAATTCCAACATCTCCCACTTGTCCAAAATGATCATTCAAATATTCATCAAACCGTAGATTTAACATGATTACCAAATACCTCCCAACTAAAAACTTAGTTAAGGGATCAGTTATCATATTAATACTATGTATAAAATCAAGAGAAATATATGGTGATGTATTCCGACAATATGTTTGCTTGCTGTGACAATTAAGATCTCTAAAAGACCCTAATTTCCACCAAAATATTCCGGCGTGGCCATTTTCAGCACCTCGAGACTTAATTTCTCAAGTAAAAATTCTGCTTTCATTGGCACTTCGAGTATTACTTCCTCAAGTAAGTTCCGCATCAATTATTCCCCATCACATCACATAAAGATTATGAATAATTCCACAATGACTTAAACAGATGACAACCATCCTCAGTATCCAATGAAAATAATAAATGAAGTTCCACATGTAGTACGATTATAATCAGTGAACCACCTGCACTAAATCAGTACTAAAAACAAACTTAAATATACGTACCTGGAGTTCTTCCACACCAGATGGATATAATAATAATTCCCTCAATGCATTTAACCTCATGAGAAATTCCAGAACAAGTGACAATCAATAGGTTCTGATGCAGTTTCCACAAAATTGATGTGTGTTACCTTAATCACATGTTTTCCTTTCCACTGCATGGATACAGCAATGAATTCAAGAGGCTAAGGTATTGGCATATAGAGACAACACATAAAGTTTCCAATGCCATTTTTTTATGAGTACACCAGAATTCCTCAATGAATATAATTTCCTTTCATCCGAAATTTAGAATATAACCAAGCTTTCACTTCCATCAATGTGACCTTATCATTTCAACTAACAACAAAAATCATGGACATATATAATATAATGAAAAATAGTTTACACTCACCTTTATAGATGATGGTCTTCCTTCAGCTAGCAAACCACATGACCTGCTATTCCATTGATGTGAAGCTTGTGGCGAGAGAATAAGTTAATCTATTTAGCAAGAAAACCATCTTTATTTCCTCTTCCCCTAAATTCCAGAACAAATATTTTCCACAAAGTATGCTTCACTTTGCGTAAAGAATTGAATAAGTAGCATTATAATATTTCACTGATCCAAATTTCCGTGCAAACAAAAAATGCATGTACAACAACGGGCTTGCACTTGTTTGGTAAGATACAAAGTTCCCAAACTTTACTCTTCCTCGTTGACTTTATTCTTTCCCACATTTCTTCCACCCATAATCTTCATTATTCTAAGCCTTATGATATTAAGAGATTTTAGTTATTCCTCTAAATTAAGAGTGACTTCCCAAAACAACACAATACTCCAAATAATTCCTCCCACTTATCGTAAACATATTAGTGTCGGGAGTTTTACTTGTAGTTTCCTTTAGGTCCAATATTAAATTCCGGACTAGATTTCCCAATAAAGGTGTTCTTTGTAGTAATTTAGAATATCATTTTCATACCATCAAAATATAATTGAAAATTTTCTTCCAGTCTACAAAACATAAGCAGTGACTGTGCAAGATAATAAATTGTAGAACAAATAGTAGTACAAAATTTTCTTCCAGTTACTCGGGGCTCCTAGAAGATCTTCAGCAAGAAAAATAAATGCAAACACATCGTATATGCGATAATTTACACGAAGCTTTCTAAACTATTAACGCAGCACCCGATTACTCGGGGATATAGAACGATAAGTTCCTATACACAACAAACGGCTCCCTGATACATCGTTTACACTATAAAAGCGTCACGAGTCCATCGAGCTAGCAACGCACCCTTTACTCAGGGGCTGCCGCCGATGCAATCCAAAGCAAATAACGGCTCTACACGATACATCGTCCTCATGATAAAAAAATGTCACGAGTCCGTCGAGCACATGGCTCACCCGATGACGGGAGCTGAATGCTTCCGATGTTAAATACGTAAACCTACGGATCTGCGCAAAACATCGTTTACACGATAATTTCCCACGAGTCTGTCGAGCCTGAAGCGCACCCGAACACTCGGGGTCTGCTGCCGACGAAACTTACATAAAACAACGACTCACGCCAAAACATCGTTCTCACGATACATGGGCTACGAGTCCGTCGAGCACATGGCTCACCCGATGACTCGGGGGCTGCTGCCGATGCAATTCAAAATAAGTACGGTTCCTCATGATGCATCATTGGCACGATAAGATTTTCACGGGTCCACCGAGCTTACAACATGACTTGATCACTCAGAAGTTACCGCCGGCGCCATACAAACGAAACCACGGCTCCACGCCAAAACATCGTATTCGTGATACTTGAGCCACGAGTCTGTCGAGCCTGTGGGTCACCCGATTACTCGGGGGCTGCCATCGACGTTTAACACTTGTATCAAAAAAAAGGCCCTGCATAACACTGTCCATCACGATAAGCTTTGCAGCGGGCCAATCGACAGCGCTTCTCACCCGTTTTGACGGGCATCGCCATCGTTAAATCTTCAAAACAAAGAGCAAGAGATAGCTTAGCAATATTACATTGTCTACACGATCAAAATTGCTTCGTGTGTTTTCATAAATTACGGAGCACCCGAATATTATCGGGACCCGAAGAAATCTATGATATTCGACTCAGCTATTTACACCCTATACATGACTATTACATAGTCATCACCATGCTTGGGGGATACTCCCATCAAAAGCGCTGGTCGCGCACGCGATAAAAAGGATGGAAGCCTCGTCGATAAAAAGAAAAAACAAACCGAAAGGTTCTTGTTATAAAAGCGACAAGCAAATAACGAAGAACGATAAAGGAATACGCAGCGGAGACACAAGATTTAACGTGGAAAACCCCTTCCAACACAGAAGGGGAAAAAACCACGGGCGCCAGCCAGCAAAACTTCACTATATTGGGGAGTGTTTACAAACACCGTGGGTTATCTTATAATCTGATAAACCCTAGCCGGCGGCTTACAAGATGTATATATATAGGCGGTGCCAACGCTTCGGCCCAAGCCTCCGGCGACGGGCCTCGCTCCGCTCGTCAGAAGTTAGCCTCCCTTTAGTATATGAATTTGGATCACAATACAACAAACTCCACCTTGAGACAAATTCCATCTTGTAGCATGAACTTCAACAAACTCCTGAACAACAAAGAAAAACACTTGCTGCCGCCAACAGCCACTTGGGCTAAACAGTTATACCAACCAAGCTCGAGCAAAGCTCAAACTTGGAAACAGGAACTGGCTTTGTCATCATATCAGCAGGATTATCATGAGTACTTATCTTGCATACCTTTAGTTTACGTTGAGCAACTATGTCGCGAACATAATGGTACTAGATGTCAATGTGCTTTGTCCTCTCATGGAACATTTGATCTTTAGTAAGGTATATTGCACTTTGACTATCAGAAAACAAGTTAATGCAAGAATCATCTCCACAAAGCTTAGCATACAAACCTTTCAACCAAACAGACTCTTTGCAAGCTTCATTAATTGCTATATATTCTGCTTCGGTTGTAGATTGGGCAACAGATTGTAACGTTGCCTTCCAACTCACAGCACATCCACCAACAGTGAACACATAACCTGTGAGGGATCTTCTCTTATCCAAATCGGCAGCAAAATCTGAATCCACATAGCCTACAAGTCCCTCACCGGTCTTGCCAAACTTCAAGCAAGATTTGAATGTGCCACGAAGGTACCTGAAAATCCACTGAACAGCTTTCCAATGTTCTTTACCAGGATTAGCCATGTATCGACTGACCAAACTCATAGCATATGACAAGTCAGGACGAGAACAAACCATGGCATACATCAAGGAACCAACAGCACTAGAATATGGAACTCGAGACATGTACTCAATATCTTCATCAGTACTAGGACATTGCAATGCGACAACTTAAAGTGAGGAGCAATAGGTGTACTAACGAGACTTTGCATCATGCATATTAAAATGATGAAGAACTTTACGAATGTAATTCTGCTGACTAAGAAATAACACACTAGATTTTACTGTCTCTTGTAATTTCCATACCTAGTATTTTCTTAGCAGCACCAAGATCCTTCATCTCAAACTCACTACTTAAGCGTGACTTTAAAGTAGTGATCTCTTTCTTGCTCTTGGCAGCAATCAACATATCATCAACATATAACGGCAAGTATATTGGTGATCCATTAACAAACTTGATATAAACACAACTATCATACTTAGATCTCTTAAACTCATGTGCAAGCATAAATGAATCAAACCTTTTGTACCACTGTCTTGGAGACTGTTTCCAGACCATAAAGGGACCTCTTCAACTTGCAAACAAGATCCTCCTTACCAGTCACAACAAAACCTTCAGGTTGGTCCATGTATATCTCCTCCTCAAGCTCACCATGCAGAAAAGCAGTCTTCACATCTAACTGCTCAAGCTCAAGATCACGCATAGCCACAATACCAAAGAATGCACGAATGGAACTATGCTTCACAACCGGAGAGAATACATCATTATAATCAATACCTAGAATTTGGCTGAAACCTTTTGCTACTAACCTTGCCTTAAACCTCGGAGGCTCATTAGGAGACAAACATTCCTTTCTTTTAAATATCCACTTACAACGGACAGCCTTCTTTTGTTTAGGCAAGGGCACAACATCCCATGTGCCATTCTTGTCAAGCGATTGCATCTCCTCTTGCATAGCGGAAATCCACTTCACGCGGTCAACGGATGCAACGGCCTCAGTATATGTAGCAGGTTCAGTATCATGCTCCACCTGTTCAGCACAACTCAAAGCATGGTGAACAAGATTACATTCTTCAATCAAACGAGGACGTGGACCTTTGTTACGCCTCGGTCTATCAGCAGCAATGGAGCTATTTGTTTGCTGCAAAACAGGTGGTGAGTGCTGAACAACAGTGTTATCATTTTCAGCAGCATCATTTTCTTTCTCCTCCACGTGCTCCACCTGCACGCTAATCCTCTGTTGTTCATCATCAGAATTATCAGAAAAATCAACAGCATCAGTAACATCTGTAGATGAAATCTTATAAAACATGACAGCCTCATTAAAGACTACATTCCTGCTATGCAAAACTTTCTTAATTTCAGGATTCATAACTTGTATGCCTTAACTCCTGAACCATAACCAAGAAACACACACTTAACAGCCCTAGGCTCTAGCTTTCCATTATCAACATGAGCATAAGCGATTGCAACCGAAAACTCTCAGCTGTGAATAATCGGCGGGTGAACCGGACCATACCTCAATAGGAGTTTTCTTATCAAGCGGAATGCAAGGTGACCTATTTATCAAGTAACAAGCGGTGGATGCTTGCTTGAGCCCAAAAATGTCTATGCATACCGGCATTGGACAACATGCGGCGAGCCTTGGAGATGATGGTTCTGTTCATCCTCTCCGCCACACCATTCTGCTGAGGAGTATATGGGATGGTGTGGTGCCTGACAATGCCTTCGTCGCTGCAATAATCATTGAAAACAGTAGAACAAAACTCCATGCCATTGTCAGTACGGAGAAATTTAACTTTCTTTTCTGTTTGCTTCTCTACCATAACTTTCCACTTTCTAAAAGCATCAAACACATCAGATTTATGTTTCAGAAAGAAAGGCCACACTTTTCTGGAGTAATCATCTATGATAGTGATGCGGGGTGGCCTTTGGACACCTACGCCTCAAGACCAACAAGTGAAGCCCCGACTATCATCGACGCTACACCATGGCCAAGGAGTCCCCCAAGTGGACCAACAACACAAACCCCCGCCATATATGTCAAGGTGAACTCCTTCCTCTCGACACTCGACCTCGTCAATACCTTGGATGGAATGCTACCTCATGTCGGTGTGTTACATGTCATTAGGTACAAGAGTCATCGAGGAACCGAAGAGAAGGAACTCCCATGGTGCAAGGAAGAGGAAGAAGAAGAAGGAAAGAAGAGAAGAAGGAAGAGGAAGAAGAGGCGGGAGGAAGAGGCCCAGCCGGCCCGGAGGCCGGCCAAGCCGGGCCCCGGGCCGACCGGGCCGGTCCCGAGGCCGGCCGGACCGGGCCCCGGACCGGATCCACAGCCGGCGACGTGCGGAGCCAAACCGGAAAACTTTTGCGAACTTCCCGGTTTGCGGCCGGTTGACCGGCCCCTGCGCCAGGCTGCCCGGTCTACAGCCCGGTTGAAACCCGGTTGACCGGATTTCACGGGACAGACTCGACCGGAAACGGCCCGAGTCGACCAACCGCGTACCTTTTCGACCCAAGTCGCCTAGTACCTCTATATAAGCACCTAGGTCATCCCCTTCACTCCTTAGACAAGATTTAGGCTTAAACATGACTTTGAGCTTTGTCTCCCTAGGGTTTCATCCCCTTTGTATCAAGGTACCCCATGTTGGATGATTGGATGTATGTGAGTGAGATTCTAGTGTGCTCCACTCTCTCTCCCTCACCGGTCTCCGTCCCCAACACCGATCTCTCACTCCGGGATTCTACCTCGAGTCTCTCCCGTGGTGATTCTATTGGCGTGGTCCATCGAGCCACGAGGGTAAGTATCGATTGTATCGGGTTGGTGTGCGTTGTGTTCTTCGCGTTCTTCGTGTTCTTCCGCCTCTCCATCTCTTTCCCCTTTGATTCTTGGGTCATTCGCGAGATCGGGCCACAATCGGGGTCTTAGACCTCATCATATGGTATCAGCAGCCTTTGGTTTCCGCGAATTTGACCCCCCACCCACCCAATTTCCCCTCTAAAAATTTTCCAAAAAATTCCCCAAAAAATAGCCCTAATTTGCCTTTGGATGGATCTGCGATTTGGTTGCGTTTTGAGTGGTTTTGGTCCATGGATTTGGTGTCTTTGTGCTTGATCTACTATTTCCCCAACTTTTAGCCTCCAATTCCATCATTTTCCCGTCGATTTGATCTTTGGTTTCGGTTTGGGGAAGAACAAGAGAGAGAATCGTGAAACCCGGTTTCAAAACCGGTCAACCGGCCCCCAGACCGGACTGTCCGGCGCAGCACTCGGCCGACCGGTCGCAAACCGGACCGGCCCAGAGACCGATCGACCGGCCCCCAGACCGGACCAGCCGGTCCACAGTCCGGTCCAACCGGATCCCAGACCGGGCGCCACACTTCCACCACCACCGCCGACCACCACCACCCCGCTCATCCGCCGGCAAGCTCCATCACCCCCGCAGACCACCGGTCGACACCACCCACCACCGGCATACCACCGCCACCACCGCCGAGCTACTTTGACCCATCTTATCCGCTAACTTGTGTTTGCTTGTTCCGGTTTGAGTGCCTTGTTTGTGCAACTAACCCGCAGCTCCGAAGCAAGCGACGACATCATCGGCACCCCGGACTTGCAAACATACCCTTGACACCACCGCCGTCATCGCAAGTTGTGTGTTCATCACCGCCTAACATCTTAGGTATAACTTGCATTACCCTTGTAACCCCTCTTCTTTTGCGATCTATCCTATCAAGCATTGCTTATCTAGTGTTGCGAGACATTGCACGTGGCCCCGATTGTGAGGTGTGTGTGTAGTGTGGAGTCAAGCTTCTAAGCAAAACTCGTGTGGCAAGATAGCAAGAGCGAGCTAACGCTAACATAGTGCGAGAAAAGCCGCCAAAACACAAAAAGAGTGCAAGTGCACCATAGAGCAAAAGTGTGCGAGTGCCATCATACATACAAATACACAAAGAGTGTAAGTGCCACCAAACACAAAAGAGAAAAAGCTTTTAAGCAAAGAGAGAAAAGAGAAGAGAGGCCGCGTGTGAATCTTGTTGTCTCTTCGTTTGCAACCAAAGCTTTGCCTCTCCTTGTGTTAGTGTGACACCGAGCAACCTTGCTTTCGGGCTTCATACACTTTTCCGCTCATTCCTTGGTCGCACTAACCCCGCTTATCCCGTGTGTGAGTTCCATACCTTTTCCGTGTTTATAGTGATCATCGCTTTGACATTTGAGTTTTTGTATCTTACCCACCCTTAACAACAAACTTGATTTCGGATTTCATCTTTTGGCTCTCCACCATACTTACCTAACACCATATTTGCTAGCTTTTGCGTGTGTCTTTGTGTGAGTGCCCGATACAATTGTTCTAAATCTCAGTTTGTTGGATCACGCCAATCTTGTCATACCACGGTAAGATTGCGAGGTAGTGTTCTTCCACTAACATACACCATATAGATATTGTCTTGCTAACATGTATAGCGACGAAGAAGATACGGAGGAGTACACGGAGCACTTCAAGGAGGATGCCTCTTCAAGCACCGCGGATGTGGAGGAACATGTGGAGCTCTACACCGACTATGGCTCCGCAAGCATCGCCAACATGACCGACATCGAGGAGCTCTACACCGACTATGGCTCCGAGAGCATCGCCAACATGGACGACATCGACGAGCTCTACATCGACACTTGCTCAACAAGCATGGACGACATGGTGGAGCACCACCACGAGGACGACATCGACCCCACCATGCATGCCGCCGATGCTCCCACATACCCCTACTTGGCCAATGGAGCTACATATGAAGATCGAGGACCTCCACGATGGCATCATCATGTGGATCATCAAGAGCGTCCCCAACATATTCGGCATCGACACACTTCTCCGAGCTCCACAAGGCGCCATCATGAGAGTGCCTATGCACAAGATCATCGACATCACGGACATCATATGGAGCATCTAGAGCGCCCCCAACATGAGCCATCATCTAGGCAAGGCAAGGACCGTCATCGACTCGCACCATCTCATGATCGTCGTCGACCACCACCACCTCATGTTCTACATCGACATCCTTCCACACATGATCTTCGACGACACCACACAAGACATGGTGATGAGGCAAGAAGACGAGAGCCTCGACATGAAGACTTTCCTCATAAGGCGACTTCTACCTCTTGCGCCACCACCACAGTGGCCCCTACCTCATCATATGCCTATGGACTCCGATGCTACAAGTGCAAGCAACAAGGCCACCTTCCACGGGAATGTCCCAATCTCCTATGTGAGGTGTGCAAGGCAAAGGGTCACATGGCATGGCAATGCACAACGCCAAGCGCCAAGAAGCTCTACTTCGACGAGCTCAATGCACAAGTCTCCAAGATGCCACCACTTGAGGACGACTTAGGAGGCGATGGAGTTGAGCATGGTGAGCATGGGATTCTCCCTTCACCTACGGAGGCGCATGGAGTTGAGATGGTTGAGCATGGGAAGTTCCCTTCAACCAAGGAGGCGCATGGAGATGAGAAAGTCGAACCTACTCCTATATTCTTGATCGATGAGTTGGTACCAATCCCATGTGAGCATGAGAGCCACTTAGCCCACTTGAGCGAGAGTGATAGTGAGTTGAGTGACTTCCACCCCATATGTGAGTTTGAGTGCTTCCATTTGGAGGACATGAGTGATACACAAAGTGAGTTGAGAGAGGTAGATGATAGGTCCATGGAGGACATCGCATTTGCTAACACATTAACCACTCCCTCGTTTGTGTCTTCTTATGTTGCACTAGGTTCCACGGAGGACGAGTTCCCGCTCATGGAGAAGATGTACATGGTGCATGAAGACGATGATATCTCACCATGCTTGCTCCAAGATGGACATGTCGACCACATGGATCCTCCTACTTCCACAACACCTACTTCACATGAGTCGGCCTTCAAAGGTAACAACATAGGTGTTGATGATGCCATGATCCCACTAGTGGACATGATGACTTATGAGCGCATGCATGATCTTGATGATACATTTGCTACGTCACTTGATTCTTTCATATTCCCATGTGATGCTTTGCTTCCTAACATTGTTGATCATGTGGAGTTGATTGATTGTGATACCATGAACATGCCATGCTATGAAAGTTTCATATTTGCTCCGCTTGCTTGCAATGATAATGATTATGCTCATGCTTGTGTTGTGACACCCTTGATGAACACTTGCTCTTTCCATAGGGTTGTCGACAACAATGATAACATGTTGAACATGCTTTGCCCAAAATGTTTCCACCATTCCATGATCCTTGCATCCAAGATTATGAACAATTGCTCTTTCTTATGCTTGGTATGCAAGAATGCTTATTTCATTGTCCATGAGATGGCCCCCATAGCCTTCTCTATTTTTGATGATCATGAGTTACCACATGCCATGAATGCACCTTCTTGCCATATGCACCATCGCCATGCATTTCATACTATCTTGATTGACACTAATGGTGATGTGCACAAGACATGGAACATCATGATGGATGATGTGTTCCTCTACCATGCACACACGCTTTTTGTTTTCTCCTTTGTGTGTATAGGTACCCGAATGACAACTTCCACCGCTACGGAGCATGAGCTCATGAAACGCGCAATTGAGAGCTACCCCAACAAGGACGAGATACATGATCCAACCCATGGGATTCACACCAAAGGGTATGTCCCCAAAAGCCTTCGCCCTCGTGTGTTTCCGATTCTTCTTGTCGAGCCTCCGGTTTGGTCCAACCCCTCGTCACCTCTTTTGCCTCTTATGCAACATATCTTGACATATCTTGTTGGCACAATGGTTGTTGTATGTCTTGATGAGATCATCATACACTTCGAGAATCTCAAGGACCATGTCATACATGTGAGAGACACCTTATGCACCTTGTGCCACAAGTTACACAGAAAGTTGCTCTTCTTAGGATTTCTCATTTCATCTTTGGCATTTGCAATGGATTCTTTGAAACTTGAGGATACCCATACTCGGCTCACGCCACCCATACTTCCCCAAGCTAGAAGTCTCCATAGCTTTGCCATTGCACATAACAATTTTGCCCCAAATTTTGCCGCCGATACTTGCCTTTTGGTTGTTCCATTTGTGTGGGACAATACGCCACATCACATTTTTGACACTTTACAAACCAAACTTTTACTTGCACAAACTTTTGCCCCACCAAATTTTGGATACATTGACACTCTTGTGGTTCCCATTTTTGCCACACGCCTCTTCGAGAAACGACTTGATGTTTTCCACAAGCTTTCCTTTTGCAAGTTGTTTTTCCCCTTGTTCTTCTTCGACCGAGACTTGGCCCCTCGACCACTACATGGGAGACCTGTTATGGACTACAACAAAGACGCCCGCACTACGACGAGCATCCCTAAGGACACAAGGGCACCTATACAAGTCCTTCCCGTCTACCTCATCGGTGAGGAGGAGCAAGAGTCGAGGACGACTCTTCCCCAAGGGGGGAGATGATGCGGGGTGGCCTTTGGACACCTACGCCTCAAGACCAACAAGTGAAGCCCCGACTATCATCGACGCTACACCATGGCCAAGGAGTCCCCCAAGTGGACCAACAACACAAAACCCCGCCATATATGTCAAGGTGAACTCCTTCCTCTCGACACTCGACCTCGTCAATACCTTGGATGGAATGCTACCTCATGTCGGTGTGTTACATGTCATTAGGTACAAGAGTCATCGAGGAACCGAAGAGAAGGAACTCCCATGGTGCAAGGAAGAGGGAAGAAGAAGAAGGAAAGAAGAGAAGAAGGAAGAGGAAGAAGAGGCGGGAGGAAGAGGCCCAGCCGGCCCAGAGGCCGGCCAAACCGGGCCCCAGGCCGACCAGGCCGGTCCCAGGGCCGGTCAGACCGGGCCCCAGACCGGATCCACAACCGGCGACGTACCGGAGCCAAACCGGAAAACTTTTGCGAACTTCCCGGTTTGCGGCCGGTTGACCGGCCCCTGCGCCAGGCTGCCCGGTCTACAGCCCGGTTGAAACCCGGTTGACCGGATTTCACGGGACAGACTCGACCGGAAATGGCCCGAGTCGACCAACCGCGTACCTTTTCGACCCAAGTCGCCTAGTACCTCTATATAAGCACCTAGGTCATCCCCTTCACTCCTTAGACAAGATTTAGGCTTAAACATGACTTTGAGCTTTGTCTCCCTAGGGTTTCATCCCCTTTGTATCAAGGTACCCCATGTTGGATGATTGGATCTATGTGAGTGAGATTCTAGTGTGCTCCACTCTCTCTCCCTCACCGGTCTCCGTCCCCAACACCGATCTCTCACTCCGGGATTCTACCTCGAGTCTCTCCCGTGGTGATTCTATTGGCGTGGTCCATCGAGCCACGAGGGTAAGTATCGATTGTATCGGGTTGGTGTGCGTTGTGTTCTTCGCGTTCTTCGTGTTCTTCCGCCTCTCCCTCTCTTTCCCCTTTGATTCTTGGGTCATTCGCGAGATCGGGCCACAATCGGGGTCTTAGACCTCATCAGATAGTAAGCATGTAATTTGCACCACCAAGAGAAGTCTTGCGAGAAGGTCCCCACACATCAGCATGCACATAATCTAGAATCCCTTTAGTGGTATGAACGGAAGCATTGAATTTAACTCTTTTATGCTTACCAAAAATGCAGTGCTCACAGAACTCAAACTTACTCAAATTGCAGCCATCTAGCAGGTCTCTCTTGTGCAATTCTGCCATGCCATGTTCACTCATATGTCCAAGACGCATATATTCCACAGATTAGTTTTACCGGGTTCATCGGGAATAACAGAGGCGACAATACCGGACAAAGTGCTACCTCTAAGAACATATAATTTTGCAGAATTCATATCACCAATCATGTGAACGAGAGAGCCTTTTGATACCTTCGAACTCCGCGAGAACCGGAGTGTTTGTACCCATCAACATCAAGGGTGCTGAGTGAGATCAGATTTCCGGCCATGCCGGGTATGTGTCTCACATCCGTCAGAGTGCGTGTCATGCCATCATGCATCTTGATCTGAACGGAGCCAATGCCCACGATCTCACGTGGGTTGTTATCTCCCATACGCACGACATCTCCACTCTGCACAAACTCATAAGAACTGAACCAGTCTTTGTTACAGCAAATATGAAACGAGCATGCAGAATCAAGTGTCCACTCATCATTACCAGAAACACAACCAGCAAACACAACTAGGCAATCGCCTTCAGAATTATCACTGGAAACAACAGCGGCCTTACCATCACCCTCAGATTTGTTTTTAGGTTGGTAAGTACCGTTTCTTTTCTCTTTGTTCTGCAACTTCCAACAATCATCAATATTATGGCTGGTTTTCTTACAGTACTTGCAGAACTTACCATCTCGTCCCTTGGACTTTGAGCGACCTCTGTCGGTCTTGCTCTTATCTCTGTTGTAGTTGTTGTAGTTGTTGTTTCTGTTCTCGGTCCTGCCTCGGACCTGCGAGTAGCTTCGCCTTAGATGACGAACCCTCTCGCTCGCACCATAGATTTCATCTTTTCCCTCTCGCTGGAGGGCCTCATAAACTTCGGCAAGGGTTAGTTCATCACGACTCGTATAGTAAGGTGTCTCGAAAATTCGCAAAGGAATTAGGCAACGAGACTAACGATATAAGAGCGAGATCCTCATCATCATACTTTACCTCCATGGACAGCAAATCGAAACGATCTCTTTAAAGATCGATAGGTGATTCATCATTGACGCACCTTCTTGTAGCTTGTGCGAGAACAACTTCATCTTCACGTGCATCTTACTGGTTAGATCTTTGGACATGCAGATCGATTCCAGTTTCAACCACAGCGCCGCTGCGGATTTCTCAGCCAACACCTCCTGCAAGATATTGTTGGATAGATGAAGCTGAATTAAAGAAAAGGCCTTATGATCTTTCCTCTTTTCATCGTCGGTCCAGGTCTTGGCATCTTTCTTGCCAAATCCATCAAGAGCTTCATCCAGATCAGAAGATTGAGTGAGGATCGCCCTCATCTTCACTTGCCAGAGAGAAAATCTCGTGGTGTAATCCAGCTGCGGTAGATCGAACTTCAAGGAAGACATGTCGCAAAACCCTAGATTGAAACACGGGCTCTGATACCACTTGTTATAAAAGCGACAAGCAAATAACGAAGAACGATAAAGGAATACGCAGCGGAGACACAAGATTTAATGTGGAAAACCCCTTCCAACACAGAAGGGGAAAAAACCACGGACGCCAGCCAGCAAAACTTCACTATATCGGGGAGTGTTTACAAATGTCGTGGGTTATCTTATAATCTGATAAACCCTAGCCGGCGGCTTACAAGATGTATATATATAGGCGGTGCCAACGATCCGTACCATACCGCGGGGGGCTGCCGGCTTGGGCCGAAGCGTAGCGTAGTCAGAAGTTAGCCTCCCTTTAGTATATGAATTTGGATCACAATACAACAGTTCTTACTTCTTACTTTGGGTGGCCCAAAGGTTATGAAATTGTTCACGGACGTGAAGGTTCCAACAATCTAGTTTACAAGATGGGTCGAGTAGTATCTCCCCGCGCACAGCCAATAGAAAATTCTAACATCGGAGAAGCAAGGATCCAAAAACTTCGGCTACTGCGTCTACTTCCATTTGAGTATGTGGATTCAAAAAACATCGACATCTTCATCAGGTTTCTTCGAGTAGTGCAACTTAAGTCTACACGCGGCTGAAAGCACCTGCCCATAGACTCGGGGCTACTCCCATCGGGAGCGCTGGTCGCGCACCCGATATAAAATAACTTCGACTCTTCATCAAGACACTTGGAGGCAATATGAAAGTATAGAGATGGTAAACCTAGAGGGGGGGTGAATAGGTTTCTACAGATTTTAATTCTTTCTTTGCAATATTAGGCTTTGCGGAATATAAAGGTGAGCCTAATGCAAACTAGGTGAAGCAACCTATATGAGGGTACAACTAACTCGAGCACGAAGGCTCTCACAGGCAGTTAAATCACAAGTAAGGAGTTCGGTTAGAGATAACCGATAGCACGCGGAGATGAGGATGTATTCCCGTGTTCCCTTGCTTTGCAACAAGGTACATCACGTTTGGAGGAGTGGAGGTCCCACGAAGGATTCCCCGCGCCACGAAGGCTCACCCTATTCTCCGGAGCCTATCCCACGAAGGAATAGCTCTCTCACTTGTGGTATACTTTGAGGTAGCCTCCAAACCTTCACAATCTTGCCCGGAGCAGATCCACAGCCCGGATGCTTCCGGACTCCTCTTGCAAACCAAGGGTTTCCAAGGAACCCTAGGAAGCAAGCTTCTTGATGAATACAAGGGGGAATGAGATTTGGCTTGGTAGAACGGTAGATCGGGTCCTCCTCTATCATTTCCCCGGAGGGATTTGAGTTTGGGTGGAGGAGGAGGGAGATCTGAGGCTTTTGGTGTTTCTAGCAATGGAGTAAGAGAGAGAGCTCAAGAACAGCTTGTAGTGTAGTGCCTAACTGTTCAGAGGTAGGAGAAGGCCTATTTATAGTGTTCTTTGAAATATGGCTGTTGGTCACTTGCCACATCAGAAGATTCCTCGAGGAACCCGGTCGACCGGATCTGGCGCCGGACAGGCCGGTCGACAGCCCGGTCAGACCGGGCCACTGACCGGGCCGGCCGGTTTCCAACCGGAGCTGGGACCGGGTCTTGACCGGGCAGGCTTCTGAGGTTACTGGATAGCGCCCGAATGGCACAGGCGCAAAGGCCGGTTGCAGACCGGGACGCTCGGTCTGGTGCCCGGTCCGACCGGGCCATGGACCGGAGCAGCCGGTCCAAACCGGGCTGGCGACCGGACGCTGACCGGAGAGCTCGCCCTTCTTTACTGGAACTTGCCCGGATGGCACCGGTGCTGGGTCCGGTTGGTGACCGGGTGGTCCGGTGCCAGGGCCGGTCCGACCGGATTTGGGACCGGCCAGTCTCTGGAAAACCTTGCTGATTCTTCATCGAATTGGGGGGGTCTCCCGTTGCCTTCTTGTTCCATTGATACACCATTATACCTCTTTGGCTAATACCTGGGAATCATCTTGTAGACATGTATTAGTCCAAATACTCTAGCATGGTGTCATAGTTACCAAAATAATGGATAAGGGTAAAATACCCTTACAATCTCCCCATTTTTTGTATACGATGACAAACCGAGCTTGAGTCACATATAAATATTATGATAAGCTTTAAACCTTGATTCCATATAAGATATTGAGACGGCTCCCCCATAAAGTGTGCACTTGGAGAATTTGCATTTGAATGCAAAGTGCAACACTAGTGAATCATGAGAAGCTTCCCCAATATCTTTAGGAAACAAGCATGGTATGGAGATGTGCATATCAAGATATATAAGCATAGCACACATAAACATCCTAACATAGAGTAGCACACATAATATTCGTCCATACACGAATTATTCGAAGTAGCAAATCCAAATGGTTCTTGAGAAATCAAAGCAAACAAGCACAAGCCATATAAGAATCAAATAAAGAAGGGATTTCTATTTTCGTGCCCTCGGGTCCTTAGTTGTGCTCAGTTTTCCCCAGCTCCTTAGTTTTTCCTCAGTTTTACCCAAACGTTTGTCTGAAACCATCACACGTGATGTAACGGCCGGCTGCCCGACGGTTGACCGTTATCTTCTGACTAGTGGGGCCATGTAGAGCCTGCAAAGACACGTCGGACCATGCATCTTTGTTTGACCGTAAGCATCGCCGTATCCCCGACCAAAACGCGAACGAGTGGGGCTTCGGTATATCAAATGACAAGTGGGGCCATGACGCTGATACAAGGGGCAATACACGGGTAGGATTAGATTTTTAAACGGAGCTCTACAGCGATGGCACGGAGGAGGTGGCATGCGGGGTGCCGAGATGAGATCGACGTCCACAAAGAACCGCATGAGGCGAGACCGGACGCATTAGATAGATATGAACTAGACGCGTTTAACCATGCAAAGAAGAGAAGAAATGGTCGACGACATCGACGACCACCTCAAAACTTTGACCGACCGTGATCGGACACGAACGCGAGCAATGTAGAGAAAACTAGTGTCTCTCCTTTCCGGCGTGTATAGGTGGGTGCTAGGAGAGTGTGGTGGCGAAGGGAAAGACCTCGCGGCGGTCCGTGGCGTCCGAGCATAGCGGGTCGGCGTGGCCGTGCCCACGGCGGCGTGCATGCATGTTCGGCATTGGCATCAGCATGTACGTTTGGCATTGGCCTCGGCGGTATCTCCGGTGTGTCGGTGATCGAATGAGGGGAAGGGATTGAGGGTGCATCCCGACGTTGACCCTAGCAGGTGGCGGCGAGCATAGTCGTTTCGACCATGCCGATATCGGCATCGGCATCGTTTGGAGGCTGTGGTGCTCGAATCAAGTTGGGATTTGTTTCTTGTAGGCCAAAATGAATTTGAAACAAGTTTCATGTTGAAGGTTAGGTAACGAAAGTTTGTAACTATCCCAAAATTATACTAGCGCCATGGTGAGGTTCTTTTTGATAGAGCTATACGGTTGGGCAAACTTTTTTGACACTTTTTAGATAGGTTCCTTGTTGTTACACGTATGGCATCATGTATGGAAAATTTGGGGTCATTTGGAGATGTTCGAAAAATCACTTTGCTTAAGCGCATGCCGTTTCGTCTCGCTGAAACCAGCTTTTCTAACAAGGTGATTTTTTCTACCTTCTCTAAATAACCTCAAATTTCATACAGCTGATCTTCTATACATAGATAGATAGATTGTTTCGTTTTTACATTTTTCGAACATTTTATTTCCCTTTATAATACCCAATTGATTTTCAGGTCAAAACCTCGAAAAACAGCATCATGTATGGCATCATTTTCACCCTAAATTTCAAATTTTCTGAAACTTTCCCTTTTAGATATTCCTTGTTGTTATAGGTATGCCATCATGTATGCCAAATTTGGTTAGGTCTCACTGAAACCAGCTTTTGTAACAAATTAGGTTTTTTCTGCCTTCTCTAAATGACCTCAAAAATCATACGTGATAGGTTTATCATTCTATACAAAGATAGATGGTTTATCATTTTTTGCGTGAAAAGTAATGGCTACAACAAATTGTTGATGGTTTATCATTTTTTTGCGTGAAAAGTAATGGCAACAACAAATCGGTGATGCATGGTTTATCATATTTTTTGCGTGAAAAGTAATGGCAACAACAAATTGTTGATGGTTTATCATTTTTTGCGTGAAAAGTAATGGCTACAACAAATTGTTGATGGTTTATCATTTTTTGCGTGAAAAGTAATGGCAACAACAAATCGGTGATGGTTTATCATTTTTTGCGTGAAAAGTAATGGCAACAACAAATCGGTGATGGTTTACTGTATCATTTTTTGCGTCAAAAGTAATGGCTACAACAAATTGTTAATGGTTTATCATTTTTTGCGTGAAAAGTAATGGCTACAACAAATTGTTGATGGTTTATCATTTTTTTGCGTGAAAAGTAATGGCAACAACAAATCGGTGATGGTTTATCATTTTTTTTTGCGTGAAAAGTAATGGTAACAACAAATCGGTGATGGTTTATCATTTTTTGCGTGAAAAATAACGCCAACAGAGAGACAGAGAGGGGTTATCCTGCCCGTTCCCTATATCATACGATCAACGGTCGGCGGGCACGATCCGCGTGACATGGGCTAGACCAATCAGGGCGATGATGCACGTCTGCGAGAATTTGTGAAGAGAGAGGGCAAAACCGAGTACTATCAAGAAACCAAGGGCACCCGAGTAGTAAATAGACTAAGGGATTCAAATATGAGATTTAAAAAATGGAAAATGCTTGTTTTGTACAATGAAACCCATCTTGGCCTACCTCAAACTATTTGCAATACCAATATACATCGAGTGTGAGAATTGTGGCCTCATTTAGACAAAGTATGATTTGGGGGAAGCTGTTTTGGGAAGGGCTTATTGTGGAAAACCATGCACCTTCATAGCTACTAGGTGATTTGAGAAGTGGCAATTTGTGGTAAAACTTGATTTATCTATGATTTATCTATGATTTGAGAAGTGGCAATTTGTGGTAAAGACTCCATGAGTAAGTGCCACTATTTTTAGGATTTTTTTGCACATTAAATGACTCATTTAACTAGTTAATCCCATTTGTTGACTCTCTGTTGACCAGCCACTTGAGGGTAAAACTGAGTATATTGCACTAGCCAGTATTAGCACTCGAGGGGAAAATTGAGCACACAAAAATGCTAGTATAAGACTCGAGGGTATACCCGAGTATATCTAAATTTCCAGTGGTTAGACTCGAGGACACGTGCAATTGTTGACGCGTAGACGCGGGTCGCGGTGGAGAAGTCGAGACGTGCAATCGTGGACGCGTGTCGCGTTGCAGAAGTCCAAGACGTGCAGACGTGCACCCGTGCACGCGTAGGGACGCGGGTCGCATTAACCACCCCTCGCCTTTATAGACGCCTCCTCGCACTCTCTCTGTCACTCTCACTCGCTCACGCATCACCAACTCTCTCACGTCCCATCATCTTCTCTAAAGCAAAAAACCCTCTCCCTCTCCCTCTTCCTCTTCCTCCGCCAGAGAGATGGACAAGGAGAATGCCAATCCCATCGTCGAGGTTGGCTCAAAGCGCGACGCCTCCATCTTCGGCGCCGTCCCCTCTACGGACGACGACGCCGCCGCCGCCGCCGCCGTCGCTGGTGCATCGGAGGCTGCTGCCGCCGGTGGCAGTCAGATCCCGGCGGGATGGGACCCCTACGACCCCGCGCCGTACGTCCCGCCCCCGAACCCCTACGACACCTCCCTAGAGGACCCATGGAACGAGGTAACTACGGTTTGCTTCCTTTTTTGTTCCCCATTCCTTTTTGAACCCTATTTTTGCTGGTGTAGATAGATCTGTAGATGGATGAGTATTGGGCTAATATTTGCGCCGATTTTATTCCATTTTGTTTTGATCACTTCTTGATTTCGTTTAAGATTTGGGGTTCGGCTGTTCGGTTAATTTATGCAAGTAATATTGGATCTCAATCAGTTAATTTATGCAAGTAATCATGGGATCTCAATCAGTTATTTTATGCACTAATCAAAAGATATCAACCGTTTAATTTTGCAAATAATCTCGAATGTGTTCAAGTTTAGATCTAGTTCAGATCTAGAATCTGTTTCTTTGCCTATGATGAATGGTTGGGCACAAATTTTTACAGGGAGGGTTCAGCGAACCATTGCCGTGTACAAATTTGTTGTGCATGAGCTTTAGTTCGCTAACACCTTCCCCGTAGATATATAATCATGTCCACTCTAACCGAGGCTGACTCTGTTTTTCTTAACTTTGTTATCATGTACGTTAGTCATCGTTGCAACTCATTCACTAGTTTCCGTTTGATATGGATCAGATGTCTGGCAGCGACGTCGGCAGCGACGAAGAGGAGGAGTACGTCAAGACTCGCCAGGTGTTGCGGAGGCTGCAGGTCGGCCAGTACATCTCCTACTTCGCCAAGGAGGTGTACAGGTGCCCCTTCTGCACCAGGAGACTCGGCGCCACGGACTTCAACTGCCTCGTCACGCATGCTGAGAACATCAGCAACACCTTCCCCAAAGTCGGCACGACGGTGAACGTCCACTCCTTCCGCGCCAAGCACAGGGCGCTCGGCATGCACCTCCGCAGCTTGCAGCGGGTGGAGATCTCCGCCGGGCGCATGCCTCCGCTCAAGCCCAAGGCTCCCAAGGGGAGCAAGAGCAACAAGTGGAGGCAGAGCCGATGGGGTAGGCGGAGTCCCGGACGTAGTGCCGCTGCTGCCGCTGCCTCCTAGTTTGTTGTTGGGATCACTTTGTTGTTAGCTAGGGATCCCTTGTTGTTATGTTAGTATGATGGTGCTCGTGAAGAACCTCGTTACTATGTTGGCTGTTGTGTATGCAGCCTATTATCTATCCATATTATCTAGGGATTATCTATCCCTAGTCTACTATATTTTGTTGGCCGTACTTAGTTTTCTTGATTTACTATGACCGTGAATTTATCGTACATTATCCTGGAGATTTGCTTCTAGATTTAACTACATACATATGGACCAGAGGGAGTACTAGATTTGCTGCCATATTGGGCAAACAACGAGGGCCAAAAGGCACAAATAATTGAAGAAAGTCAGAAATGCAAGCTTCTCTAGATTTTATACTAATTTGGTGAAAAGGACAGAGAGAAAGAGGGGAAAAAGGTGCACTTAATAATGCCAATTTGGGGCCGAGAGAGACAGAACCCAGCTCCCGCTCACGTGCAACCAAACGCTTCTCGTCCTGTCCCACGCGGTCCCTTTCTACCAGCCCCACGCGACGCGGGCCCACACGACGCGGCCCCACAAGACGCGGCCCCACACGTGACGGAACGGTCAACTAAACGGGAATCCTGCCGTCTGAGCTGCTTCTGCGGGTTTCAAACAAGGGCTTGGGGAAAACTGAGGAAAAACTAAGGAGCCGGGGAAAACTGAGTACAACTAAGGACCTGAGGGCACGAAAATAGAAATCCCAATAAAGAA
>NC_061508.1:71095286-71134756 GCF_022539505.1 Lolium rigidum | reverse complement strand
TCTACGTTACAATATCTTGCCGTGTACGTCAAGGATCCGCCTCCCCTATACGTCGTACCTGGATCCGGGTTCCTCATGGGCCTCCATGGATCCGGGTTCCTCCAAAGGTCGGCACGGATCCGGCTATCCGATCCCGGGCCGGACTTCATCCTTCATGATCAACAGCAACTGGGCCGCCCGATGGGCCTCATGCCACCATCACCGTCTATGGGCCACCCGGGCTTGCCGGATCTAGGCACTGTCGATGGTACACCCATGAAGTATACCTACAACACTCGGTCAGCATAAAAGGATGAACTCCTTCGTCAGTCTGCTTTGGCTTTGCTTGGTAAGCTCTTTCATACATCTCTTGCTGATTATTATTCTTATGAATCCATTTCTTTATCAATGATTTTCTCCAATTCGCTTTCTTGCAGAGGCCGCCAGTATCCCTGCTACTGCCTTGGACAAAGTTCCAAATAACTCCCCGGCAAATGGTGTGTCAATGGCTCTCGCCTCCCACCAGCTTACCCGGGAGCTTCTTAACAAGGGAAAGGGTGCCTTGGCGCGGATGCATTCGATGATTTTCCCCAAGGTCAAGCAGGAGAAGACTCTGGGGCAACTGATTGATGCCTTCGCGGTTGACACCAAGGAAACTATTGAGGTATTCAAGCGTACCTCACGTACCTATGGTGCCCTCCTTGCCTTACAACTTATGATGGGTTACGGCTTTAAGGCTGACATTGAAGAAATGACTAAGGAGCTGCCGAAAGAAAAAGATGGGCGATCTGTTGACTTAAGCGCTTTTACAGTGTCTGCCCGTACTTGTGCTCGCCAGCTCCTTGAACTAGTTTCGTCAGAAAAGACATCGGCTGGCCCCAGCCTATCTACTCAGACCCAAGCTCCTTGATTGTTGTAACAATTTTATCCTCGGGCTGATGTGAAACATTATTCTGTTGCAAAACCTTATGTTTGTAATGAACTTCGTGCTGGCAATGTTGCTGGCACACCTTTATCATAACTTCTTTTACCTGCACTTCTCCTGATAGGAATTACTTGTACTTCTCCCGATGGGAGTTGCGTTGGATGCTCAATTTGACCATATCCGTCACCCTTTTTAACGTTGTTTCCTGCAGGTTTTCCCGGTGCCTTCATTTGTCGACGACTCTTCGGGCGTTCTTCCCGAAGGTGATCGGATCCAGCGCATGAAGGATCGGATCGCCCAGATGGAAAAGGATCTGCGCGACACTTACGCCTTAGCTGCTATTGTCAATAAGAAGAGTGAAATTGCAGCCGACGTGGAGCGATACGCTCTTACTGAGCTGCATAAAGCTACCGAGAGTTTGAACTGTAAGTTCCTTGATCCCTGCGCCATTTTGACGACAACGCCTTATCTGATCCTTTACTTATTCCTTTGCCAGTCATAGCTCTAAACCGTGCGGAAGAAAACAAACGGATTTACGAGCGTGTGCATGCGTTAACCCAGCCGTCCTCAGACGAAGAGATTTTCTGGCGGGAGCACTCGAAGGCTTCGACTGTCGCGCAATTTCAGGATCGGGTTCAGCAGGTCCACCACTTCTTTGACAAGTGCTACAAGGCTATGAGGGTGGTTTGGAAAACGATGTTTCCTTTGAACGCAGTTCCCCCCATGCTCCTTGCATTGATGTCTGAGTTCGGTAACGCCAAGAAGATCCGAGACTTGGTGCGCGCGCAAGTTTTTGCAGGAGCCAGGTTTACACTTGCCCTTGTACTTGCCCGTTATCCCTCGGCAGGTTTGCTGTCGATTGCCAACGCGACTGGAGACTTGGAGGCACTGTATCCGAAGGTATTGTTGCCTGCCAATATAATTGTTGACAGACTTGAAGAAGACTCAAAGGTACCTGAAGAAAAAGGAACTCCGTAGGGGTAATTTCAGGGATTTAATGTTTGTTTTGTAAGTAGATAATTTGGCTACTTTATCCAAGTGTTTGGATTATGTAATGATGCCTTTTCATTCGGTAGATACATGCATATGTATTTTTACCGTGCTAATGCCGTTGGCAAGTTTTGGCTGAGCGAATCTGAGTTGCTCGTTTAAATGCATGTGTATTGGTTGGTTAGCAAATCTTTTGAGTGATCAGCTCGTGTTGCAGGTTTTGCTAAACCTGTTGTATGCGCAACTTTGCTTTCAACCGTTTTATGTTTCGACAGGCACTCCCGAATATTTCGGGTGTAGTGGTTCTGCCGATGAGCCCGTTGTTCCTTGATATTTCCATAAGTAAAATATCGAACGTGGGTTGTGTTTACATGTATTTCCGAACTCTTGCTATTTACGGCACTCGTAGAGGCATCTATAGCAGAGGGGAAGGTAAATGTCTTTTAGCACTCGAAGAGGCTTTTTTTGGAGCACGATCTTTTGCCTCGTACTATGTTTTCATAGTGATGGGGCTTAGAAGTTTGTGATCGCTGCAATGCTTTAACAAAGAATGGAAGCTTAAGTTCTTATTAATAAGGTAAGCACGAGGCTAAAGGGCGAAAAAAGGAAGGCCCTGTATAAAATAAGGGAAAAAAGGAAAATAAAGGCTGATAAATTTCTTAATCAAGGAAGGGGTTCTTCTATTCTCCTGGTTTCTTCACCACGTTAGTGGTAGCTGCAGCGTTGCTGGTTTCATCAGGGGTTTGAGCTGTGGTTGCCAGCGTCTTGCTGTCTTCTATGCCTTCTGTGCCATCAACTGCCGAACCCTTTGCTGCCGAAGCTTTTGCTGCCGAAGCTCCTGCTGCCGAGGCTTCTGCTGCCGAAGCTTTAAGGGCAAGGTCGGTTGGCTTCTTTTTGCTTTCCCTGTCGTGCTTCTCTTCCTTGATTTCGCGCAACAACAGTTTGGGTAGAGGCTTAGTAATTTCTTGTTTGCTCCCAAACTTTGCAGCGATCCTCTGAAAATCGCGATCACAACTGTCTGGGCGTGAAAAGCTTCCATGGACTGTGATGTTTGTCCCTTTGTTCCCAGGCATTTTCAACTTGAGATATGCATAGTGCGGCACTGCCATGAACTTGGCATAAGCTGGTCTTCCGAGTATAGCGTGATACTGTGACTCCCAGTTCACTACTTCAAACTCGATCTTTTCCTTCCTAAAATTGTCGGATCTGCCGAAGACGACATTCAGGTAAATTCTGCCAAGAGAGTAACCTGGTTCAGTTGGAAGAATCTCATGGAAGCAGGTGTCTGTCTCCTCTAGCATTCCCATGGTGATCCCCATACTCTTGATTGTGTCGACGAAAATTAGGTTTAACCCGCTCCCACCATCCATAAAGACTTTGCTCATCTTGAATCCCCCTATCTGTGCCTCAACTACTAGGGCAGCGTGTCCTGGTTTTGGTATGGTCATCGGGTGGTCTGCTCGGCTGAACGTAATGTTCTGAGAGGACCACTCGACATACTCAGGGATGTTTGCCATGATGCTTTCGGCCAGATTAATTTCTCGGGTGAGCTTCTTCATCTCCCTTCTCGAGACACCTGTCATGTGGATCATACTCATCTGCCCACGTGGTGGTGGAAACGCCTCGTTGGGTTGATGAGGTTGGGCCTGCTGGACTTGGTGTTGTCGTGGAGGTGGGGGTGGAGGTGGTAACGGTTGCTGTCCTGACTGCTGGATGAGTTTATGCATGTCAAGGAACTGTCGACAATCCCTGAGAAGGTGACTTGACTTCATTTTGCCGTCCTTGGAGTCGACAAACGAGTGCAAGTAATAGGGGGCGTTGATCTGCTCAGCGTAGGGTAGCTCAGGAGTCCTCTGCTGCCGTGGTTTATAATTGCCACGGTTTCCAGAGTTGTTCCGATTGCCATCCTGTCGATCGTCTCTTCTTTCATCATACCGTTCGTCATGTCGATCGGAGTATCCTGCAGCTACCAGATTGTTATCGTCATAGTTGCGATTTTTCCTCCTCTTGTGCCGATCCCTTCGGCTGCCCGAGTCGTGCTTCGGCTGGTCGTCATCTTCGTCATCACTGCGCTGCCGCGGTCTTCGCACGTTGTCCTCGCCATCAGCCCAGGTGTTGGCAATTTCCATTAGCTTGGTAATGGTTTTCGGCTTTTTGCGTCCGAGTTCTTCTATGTAACTTTCACGTCGGACGCCATCACTGAAAGCGTCGATTGCTCTGTCTACAGATACATCTTCGGCAGAGTTTAGGAGTTTGGTGAATCTCCCTATGTATGAGCGCATCGACTCCTTCTGCTTCTGCTGGGCACACTGGACACAACGAAAAGCGAGGCGGACTCCCACCTAGCGGCGACCACATCCACAACGGTTGGTTCGCGCCTTTATTTCTCGTCGCGTCTCCCCTCCCGCGTTTCCCACCCCTCCGCCGCCGCTCGATTTTTTGGCCGTTTCGACGATAAATCTCTTCTGAGTCGGGCACCGTCGTGGCGACTGGCTCTCTCGCCGGCATTTTCGCCGCCGCCGCTTCGCCAACGCGTCCCAGAACACGCCGTAAAATCCGCCCAACCTCCACGCACAGAAGGTGTTCGACGCCTTATCAGGTAGGCGCGATAGGTCGTTGTTCGTTGCCTCCTCTGCCGCGACTGAATTTTAACAATTTATTTTGCTTTAGACAAGAATAGCGACGACGAGCTTGTCCGACTGTTGGAGGACGAGCAAGCCTTCGACGACGAAATTCGTGAGCATTTTTCTATTATCGCGTCCCTCCAGAACATGCTTGACACCGAGGCGGAGAAGCGGAAGAGGCTGCGATGCGGAGGTTTAAGGCTGGGAAGAAATAAGTCGAAGCCCTAGCAGAGGATGGAGGGGCATACCATGCTGCATAATGACTACTTCGCAGATGACACAACACATGACGAAAATTTTCGGCGCCGGTATAAGATGAGCAAGGGTTTATTCATGAATATCCTCCACGGTGTTCGAGAGTTCGACCCCTACTTCAAGCTGAAGCACGACGCTGTAGGCATTGTTGGGTTCTCGTTGATTCAGAAGTGCACCGCCATCATGAGGATGCTTGCATACGGAGCAGCTGCCGATACACATGACGACTACCTTCGCATGAGTGAGTCTACTGCCATTGAGTGCATGTACAAGTTTGCCGAGCTGTGGTGGGAAATTTTGGCAAATACTACTTGAGAGGGCTAACTGAAGAACAGACTGCAAGGATCACGACATAAAATGCTTCAAGAGGATGTCCTGGGATGCTTAGAAGCATCGATTGCATGCACTGGTCATGGAAGAACTTCTCGTTTGCTTGGCAAGGTATAGACAAAGGGCGTCATGGATATTGCAGTGTGGTGCTTGAAGCTATGGCAGATTATAACCTGTGGATTTAGCATTCTTTCTTTGGCATGACGGGATCACACAATGACATCAACGTGTTGCAGCGGTCTCCGGTGTTCAGCAAACTAGTGGAAGATCATGCTCCACCATGCAACTATGAGATCAATGGCCACCAATATATCAAATGTTATTATATAGCCGATGGTATATATCCAAAATAGGCTACTTTTGTCAAAACAATCCCGGCTTCATCAGGTCAGTAGAATTGCCGCTTTGCTTCGCGACAGGAGGCTTGCAGGAAGGATGTCGAGCGGGCATTTGGTGTGCTTTAAGCTTAATTTGGAATTGTCTGGTACTCTGCTCTAAGCTGGTCTCACAACCAAATGTGGGAGGTGATGCAGGTTTGTGTGATCATGCACAACATGATCATCAAGAATGACTGCAAGAATCAGGTTAGGAGACATGTTGATCCTATGAGTGTTAGGCACTCTTGCGGAGGTTGATCATAAGGTGCTTGCAGATTTTGCTGATTTTCTCGCCATGCACGCAGAGATCCATGACATCAGTGTTCACGAGCAACTTCAAAATGATCTAGTTGAGCATATGTGGAGGGTCAAAGGATTATCAGCAAATGCCGCGGCGCTTTGATCTAGCGCACTTATTATATTTTTTTAGTTCTTTTATTGTTTGTTGTATTTTAATTTGAAAACAATTTTAGCAAACATTTATGTTTATGCTATGTTTAATAAAATGGTTGTGGTTTTAAAAATCCAATAAAAAAAGTTTAGAATCACGTTTGGGGACGCGGCTGTGGAGGACGTCCCTCGAACACGGCACGAAAAAAACGCGTTTTCAAACGCTAAATCCAGCGCTTTGTTTAGGAGTTGGTTTGGGAGACAGCGCCATATTCACCAATGCTATCATGATCGATATCCGGCTGCATTGGCTGGTTTATATCATTTTACCTATTCTCACCGACGTTGCTTATTATATATTCTTACGGGCAGATGCACATTGATGGGCCAGCTACTCACTATTTTCTGCCAGATAATGTATGGTACACTTCCTCATTCCATAATTCTTATATCAAAAATTAGATGTATTTAGATATATTTTGTGAATATGTACATCTATGTCTGCAACAAAAAATATGAAACAGAGGGAGTAAGAAACACGATTCCATAGTTAAGCTTTGAATCGAAATAAATAAACAAAATAAACTACACTATAAGTCAGGAGGGAACATGTTTCGAGGCTGAGGCTCATGATGAATTGGCCAATATTCACACGTAGTTTCTCCAAATTTGCCTAGCAGTGTATTTTACATGGTTACTACTTCTAAGTTAAAGAATATTAAGACCAGTGTCTTGTAGGATTTCGGCACCGGGATGGGAGGTCCCCTTTTTTAGTTCGGCCAGGGGCGCGATGCGTGACGAGCTCGATCGGCGCAGGTGAAGAACACTTGCACACACAAAGACACGAGGTTTTACCTAAGTTGTCGACTGGCGTGGCCCTCCTTTTATATTGGCAAGGGGTCACCACAAGCGCTGGTACCACACGGCGATGCGCAACGTGCATGGGTTCAACGTGGATGTGCAACTATGTCGCCCGACACGGGGCACGGTAGCGCTTGGGAGCGTAGGAGCAAGCTGAGTCACGTCCATCAACCTTCCCCGGGCTGGGCGCAACATTGTTGGCCGTGTGAGCTCTTCCTCAGGCATCGTTCCTGGGCTCCCCGTAGTGGACCTGTTCTTTTGATCCCGGAGTCGCGGTCCACCCGTTGGCTCCGGGGACCCCCACTCCCGTGGAGAAGATAGCAGCATGTGGAACGATGCTCCCCATCTCGCCGTAGTATTCTTCGTGTGCTGCCTGGGACGATTCACACTCAGCTGCCTCCGCGGGGAACCCTGGTTCTCCCGGTGACAACAACAAGCAATACCGAACCGTTACGTGAGGACTCCAGGAGAGGCTATTAGGAGGTGGTCACAAAACCCATCTAGGGTTCCGTTCCCCTCGCCGGTGCCGCCGCATGTCCGCTCCGCCTCCACTAGCCTTGGCCTTGGAGGTGTGGTGGGCCATGGCATCTCATAGGCGAGGATTTTCCGTTCTTTCTCACTGTCTTTTTGGGGAAGGTGAATCGATGCCTACATCCTGAAGTCAGAATAAATACTTCCCCGTCCTATCATCGCTTCGGTGGTGCGTCTAGTGCCACTAGTGGATGCGTGGAGTCGTGTGCTCGGAAGATCTTCCGGTATCAGTTGGTTTTCGTGTTCGTTGGTGTGATTTCGGGTTAGTCTGTTTCAATATACAGTTGTCATCATTGGCGATGATTGCTGCTCTGGTGCACTGGTTTTTTTGAGCCTTAGCACGATGACTTTCAGTGTGTCTACTATAACAAGCTCTACTACGACACGTTTTGTCTGGCTCCGATGATAGAGGGGTGAGGAGGGCGGCACACCTTTGGCTCGGGCTAGTATCTTTAGTCATCGTTAGGTGGTTGAAGTACCTATTTGTAATTTTTATTATGCCTCCCTTGAGGGTGGCTACTTTTTATTTTTGGCATTATATGAAACTTTTGTGAGCACATCGTTAGGATCGTCAGATATCCTTCTATACAGTTGCTCGGCATACACTGGGAAGACGTAGTTGCAATTGCGACGTAAGATTTTTAAATTGTGGTGTTCCCGCAAGAAACAACTAATGGACATGTATGATAGATCTCGTTGTTGAGCTTTCAGGCGTTTCGAAAAAAAAATCTCGTTGTTGAGCTTTCATGCGTTTGTTTGTCTCACCAGGTTGTATCACATATTGTATGTCGTCATGTCAAGGTTTAATAAATGTATGTACATCATCAATTCTTCATTGTCTCTCGCTGAGGTCAATTATATGTCAGGCAGAGTGATGCTTGGTGTTCACGTTTGTGTCTTTTGCTTATAACAGCCTACTTTACCACTGGGGTAGTGGCTTGCATGTGGATTCACGGTGGTTATGAAAACTTCACGTGCTCAATATATGTAACCGAATTTTTAGACATCGATCAACAATGATATTAAAGGTAGTTTATGCTAAAAAAAAGACCTTATATAGTTATTTCTGCAAAAATATCATAGCATCTTAAATATCTTCTGCAAGACTACACATATGTGTTAGATGTATATATCTGTATATTGTAGTTTCCCCATATGTTAAGGGGCTTTCTGCATATGTGCATCTGTACATGTACTATATATTGTGGCCTTTGGCCTCCTGGTAATACAACAAGCATATTTCCCTAACATGGTATCAGAGCAGGTTGATCCCCTCCTCTCCGTACGGACCTCTTCTTCCCGGCCGTCGCGTGGCCGTCCTCGTCCCCGTCCGCTCTCCCGATCGATCGTCTCTCGATCCGCCTGCTCGATCGGCTCCTGATCCGCCTGCTGTTCTCCCGCGCCGATCCGTCCTGTCCTCCGCCCGACGCCCTCCGATCTCCGCCCGATACGCTACGCTCGCCCACGACTGATCTTGGTCCTCTTCGCTATTTTCTTGGCATTGAGGTTTCCTCCACTTCTGATGGCTTTTCTATCTCTCAGGAAAAGTTCATTCAGGATCTTCTTGCTCGTGCTGCTCTTGGGGATGAGCGCACGGTTGATACTCCTATGGATCTTAATGTTAAGCTTCGTCCTACTGATGGTGATCCTCTTCCTGATCCCACCCGTTATCGCCATCTTGTTGGGAGTCTTGTTTATCTTGCTGTCACTCGTCCTGATATTTCTTATCACGTCCATATTCTGAGTCAGTTTGTCTCAGCTCCTACCACTGTTCAGTATAGTCACCTCCTCCGTGTTCTTCGTTACCTTCGTGGCACGATCACTCGCCGCCTTTTCTTTCCCTGTTCCAGCTCTCTCCAGCTCCAGTGCTACTCGGATGCTATGTGGGCGAGTGATCCTACGGATCGTCGTTCACTTTCTGCTTACTGTGTGTTTCTTGGTGGTTCGCTTGTTGCTTGGAAGACGAAGAAACAGGTAGCAGTTTCCCGTTCGAGTGTTGAGGCTGAGTTGCGGGCTATGGCTTTGTTGATTGCTGAGGTGACCTGGTTACGGTGGTTGCTTGCAGATTTTGGGGTCTCTGTTACGACACCCACTCCGCTTTTGTCTGACAGTACATGTGCTATCAGTATTGCACGTGATCCGGTCAAGCATGAGCTGACCAAGCATATTGGTGTTGATGCTTTTTACACACGTGCTCAGGTGCATGATGATGTTGTTGCGGTTCATTATGTGCCTTCAGATTTGCAGTTGGCGGATTTCTTTACGAAGGCACAGACTCGAGCGCAGCATGATTTCTTACTCTCCAAACTCAATGTTGTGGATCCACCATGAGTTTGAGGGGGTGTGTTAGATGTATATATCTGTATATTATAGTTTCCCCATATGTTAGGGGCTTTCTGCATATGTGCACCTGTACATGTACTATATATTGTGGCCTTTGGCCTCCTGATAATACAACAAGCATATTTTTCTAACAATATGAAGTTGGCAGTCGAACTTATTTTCGTGATGTTTTTTTGAAGTTTTGAAAGAACTCAATATGACGGAAATTTAATTTGGCTCTCGGGTGCATATGCTCACTCTACCAAAAAATCATATTTTAAAATATTGAAAAAAATTAGCAAAAATTTTACATGTACATATTCATAATATATGTTCGTTCGTCAAGTTTCACGAAAAACCAATATTTTTTGTGGTCTATGTAAAAAAGAGAAAACTTATCTTGTGAAAAACATTATTTTTAGCACTGAGTTTTATCTTTTTACACACGTCACATGACAAGTCGATTTTTTATGAAACAACTTTGTAAGCGCGTAGCACGAGAAGATGTACATGCGAATTTTTTGTTTCAATTTTTTTTTAAATTCAAAATATATGTAAGATGCATTTCAAAATAGAGGGAGCATATGCTCCCATGTTTCAAAACACCACTCCCACATGATAGTTTGGAAGAGACCACCACAAAAGCACTATCAAAGCAAGTTCTGAAAGGAGGATGTCATCCAGAAATTCAATTCAGCACCCAGGTGCATATGCTCCCTCTACCAAAACAAATCCTATTTTGAAGTATCTAATTTTTTTTACAAAAACAATCTACATGTATATCTCCAGAATATACGTGTGTTTGTCAAGTTTCATGAAAAAATAATATTTTTTGTGGTCAATGTAGTAAAGAGAGAAGTTATCTTGTGAAAAACCTTATTTTTAGCACTGAATTTTGTCTTTTTGACACACGCCGCACGATAAGTTGATTTTTCACGAAACAACTTTGTGAGTTCATATCACGTTAAGATGTGCGCGTTAATTTGTTGTTCAATTTTTTTTTTTGAAATTTTAAAGTCTTTAAGATGCATTTCAAAATACGAAAGAATCTCCTAAACCCAAACGGTTCTGCATTGCATAATTTTGTGATTGTACTTATCATTTTCAGTAATGCTACCATGAATTCCGATCATGTTTGTTGGATCAGTTTACTTTACATGTTTTTATCGAGGTTGCTTATATATTCTTATGTGCAGATGCATCTGGATTTAGCCCATCTAATTAAAAGGAGAAAATATACGCAATACAATGTAAACTACCTACCATATATAGATCTAGAGAAGTTAATTACAGAAGTTAAACATCACAATATTTATATAATGCAATTGGAATTGCAGATATTCAACTATAATTTCTCAAAATTGTCTAGCATCAACCTGTGGATCCACAAAATAGTCTATTTAGCATCGTTACTCCCTGTATTTTAAACACACAAATTTGTTGGCCGCCTAAACTTTTTCTCAAAATAATACTTGCTCGTACATACTCTCATTGCAACATGGTCATATTTTCTATTTTGTCCCTTCTCGATGTTGTCATGATTCAAAATTGCAAAAAAAATTCCAAATTTTTGGTGGGATCAAAACGTTTGCATACTCGAAAATTTTGGGCTAGATTCAAGTAATTTCAAACCAAATTCAAATTTTGTTAAAATTTGGCCTTTTTTTGATAAATAAAATACGAAAGAATCTTCTGTTATATTGTGATCCAAATTCCAAGAAGAGGCTAACTTCTGACGAGCGGAGCGAGGCTCGTCGCCGGTAGGCTTGGGCCGAGCGAAGCGAGTCTGAAGTTAGCCCATACCGAGGCCCAGCAGGTGCACCTGGGGGGTGCGGGGGGCGAAGCCCCCGCGGTACGGATCGTTGCCACCGTCTATATATTTTCCCTGTAAGCCGCCGCTAGGGTTTCGTCGCATCATTGTACAACCCACGGCGTTTGTAAACACCACCAAAATAGTGAAGTTTTGCTGGCTGGCGCCCGTGGTTTTTCCCTTGTGTGTTGCAAGGGTTTTCCACGTTAAAATCTCGTGTCCCCTGCAGTGTTTTACTTTTCGTTCTTCGTTTATTGTGCAACTCGATTTATAACAAGTGGTATCAGAGCCCGTGTTCTTTGGATCTAGGGTTTACGAGATGTCGTCTCTGAAGTTCGATCTACCGCAGCTGGACTACACCACGAGATTTGCTTTGTGGCAAGTGAAGATGAGGGCGATTCTCGCCCAATCTTCAGATCTGGATGAAGCGATCGAAGCTTTCGGCGAGAAAGCGAAGGATACCTGGACCGATGCGGAGAAGCGGAAAGACCGTAAGGCTTTATCGTTGATTCAACTCCATCTGTCCAATAATATTCTGCAGGAAGTGTTGCAGGAGAAAACCACCGCCGAGTTATGGGTCAAACTAGAGGAGATCTGTTTGTCCAAGGATCTCACGGGCAGATTGCACGTGAAGATGAAGCTGTTCTCGCATAAGCTGCAAGAGGGAGGTTCGGTAATGAATCACCTATCTTCCTGGAAAGAGATTGTTTCGATTTGCGGTCTATAGAAGTTAAGTATGAGGATGAGGATTTAGGTCTTCTTCTTTTATGCTCGCTGCCTAATTCTTTCGGTAATTTTCGTGACACCATATTATTGAGCCGCGACAAACTAACTCTCGCGGAAGTTTATGATGCTCTCCAACAAAAGGAGAAAATGAAATCTATGGTGCGAGGCTGAAAGTTCGTCCTCCAAGGCGGAGGCATTAGAGGTCCGTGCCGGGCCTGAGCAGCGAGATAACTACTACCACAACAACAAGAGATAAGAGCAAGGGCGACGAGGTCGCTCAAAGTCCAAAGGACGTGACAAGTTACTGCAGGTATTGTAAGAAATCTAACCACAATATTGATGATTGTTGGAAGCTGCAGAACAAGGAGAAAAGGAACGGAACTTACCAACCGAAAAATAATGATGGTAATGGTAAGGCTGCCGTTGTCACCGGTAAGGGTGAGGCTGCTTGTTGTTGCTGGTAATGATGGTAGTGATAGTTCCGATGGAGATTGCTTAGCTGTCTTGGCTGCATGTGTTTCACGTGATGATGAATGGATTCTTGATACTCGCATGTTCGTTTCATATTTGCTGTAACAAAGATTGGTTTAGTTCTTATGAGTCTGTGCAGAGTGGAGATTTTGTGCGTGTGGGGAATGACAACCAGTGCAGCATTGTTGGCATTGGTTCTGTTCAGATCAAGACCCATGATGGGATGACACGCACGTTGACAGGAGTGAAACACATACCCTCCATGGCGAGGAATTTGATCTCTTTGAGTACCCTTGATTGTGACGGGTACAAGTACAAAGGTGGGAACAAACTTTTGAAGGTATCATCAGGTTCTCTCATTATTATGATTGGTGATATGAATTCTGCGAAATTATATGTCCTTAGAGGTAGCACTTTGCCTAGTATTGCTCGCTGCTAGTTAGTTCGATGAATCTAGTAAGACTAACCTGCGGCATAAGCGTCTTGGACATATGAGTGAGCTTGGCATGGCAGAATTGACAAAGAGAGAGCTAATTGATGGCTGCGATTTTGGTAAGCTTGAGTTACGTGAGTACCTTGCATCTTTGGTAAGCATAAAAGAGTAAAATTTAATGCTTCCGTTCATACCACCAAAGGCATTTTAGATTATGTACACGCCGATGTTTGGGGTCCGTCCCGTAGAACTTCTAATGGTGGTGCTAATTACATGCTTACTATTATTGATGATTACTCAAGGAAAGTGTGGCCATATTTCCTGAAACATAAATCTGATGTTTTTAATGCTTTTAAGAAGTGGAAAGTTATGGTAGAAACCCAAACTGAAAAGAAGGTTAAGATACTCCGTACTGACAATGGTATGGAATTTTGTTCAAACGAATTTGATGAGTTTTGCAGCAATGATGGGATGGTAAGACATCATACCATTCCGTACATCCCTCAACAGAATGGCGTGGCTGAACGCATGAACATGACCATTATTTCGAGAGCTCGCTGCATGTTGTCTAATGCAAAGATGCATAGAGGTTTTTGGGCTGAAGCAGCCTCCACCGCATGTTATCTCATCAACAGGTCACCTTCTGTTCCACTTGATAAGAAAACTCCAATTGAGGTATGGTCTGGTTCGCCTGCTGATTATTCAGATTTGAGAGTTTTTGGTTGCACTGCTTACGCTCATGTTGATAATGGAAAGTTGGAGCCAAGGGCTGTTAAGTGCATCTTCCTTGGTTATGGTTCAGGAGTTAAGGCATATAGATTATGGAATCCTGAAACTAAGAAAATTGTGTTGAGCAGGAATGTCGTTTTTAATGAGGCGGTTATGTTTAATGATAGTCCGTCTACCGATATTTCCGATGCTATTGATTCTCCCGATGTTTCGATGATGAGCGGCACTGAAATTGGCGTGCAGGTGGAGCACGCAAAGGAGAATGAATTTGTGGTTCCTGAAACCAACAATGATGATAATGATGTTCCACCTTCACCACCTTTTGTTCAGCGACAAGGACGGTCTATTGCTGCTGACCGTCCTAGGAGAAATATTGCACCTCCTACCCGATTAATTCAAGAATGTGATATTGTTGATTATGCTTTGAGTTGTGTCTGAACAGGTGGAGCATGATATTGAACCAGCTACATATCTCGAAGCCATTGCTTCGGTTGATAAAGAGAAGTGGGTAGGTGCGATGCAAGAAGAGATGCAATCGCTTGAGAAGAATGGCACATGGGATGTTGTGCACTTGCCTAAACAAAAGAAGGCTGTCCGTCTGCAAGTGGATATTTAAAAGAAAGGAAGGTTTGTCTCCTAATGAGCCTCCACGGTTTAAGGCAAGGTTAGTAGCAAAAGGTTTCAGCCAAATTCCAGGTGTTGATTATAATGATGTATTCTCCCGGTTGTGAAGCATAGTTCTATTCGTGCTTTCTTTGGTATTGTTGCTATGCATGATCTTGAGCTTGAGCAGCTAGATGTAAAGACTGCTTTTCGCATGGTGAGTTGGAGGAGGAGATATATATGGACCAACCTGAAGGTTATGTTGTGCACGGTAAGGAGGATCTTGTTTGCAAATTAAAGCGGTCCCTTTATGGTGCGAAACGAGTCGCCACGACAGGTGGTATAAAAGGTTTGATTCATTTATGCTTACACATGGTTTTGAGAGATCTCGGTATGATAGTTGTGTGTATATCAAGTTTGTTAATGGATCACCTATTTATTTGCTGCTATATGTTGATGATATGTTGATTGCTGCCAAGAGCATGAAAGAGATCACTATTTTAAAGAACCAATTAAGTAGTGAGTTTGAGATGAAGGATCTTGGTCCTGCTAAGAAAATACTAGGCATGGAAATTAAAAGGGACAGAAAGTCTAGTTTGTTGTTTCTTAGTCAGGAAAAGTACATTGAGAAAGTTCTTCGTCGTTTTAATATGCATGATGCAAAGTCAGTTACTACTCCAATTGCTTCTCATTTCAAGTTGTCAGCTTTGCAATGTCCTAGCTACGAAGATGATATTGAGTACATGTCTCGAGTTCCCTATTCTAGTGCTTGTTGGTTCCTTGATGTATGCCATGGTTTGTTCACGTCCCGATCCGTCATATGCTATGAGTTTGGTCGGTCGATACATGGCTAATCATGGTAAAGAACATTGGAAAGCTGTTCGGTGGATTTTCGGGTACCTTCGCGGCACATCAAAAGCTTGCTTGAGGTTTGGCAGGATTGGTGAGGGGCTCGCCGGATATGTGGATTCAGATTATGCTTGGCGATTTGGATAAGAGAAGGTCCCTCACAGGTTATGTGTTTACTTGTTGGTGGATGTCTTGTTAGTCTGGAAGGCTACTTTGCGGGATGCTTTGTTGCACAATCTACTACCGAGGCTGAGTACATGGCTATTGCTGAGGCAGGTAAAGAGGCTGTTTGGCTGAAAGGTTTATATGCTGAGCTTTGTGGAGATAATTCTTGCATTAAGTTGTTCGGTGACGGTCAAAGTGCTATTTATCTTACTAAAGATCAGATGTTCCATGAGAGGACAAAGCACATTGATATTAAGTACCACGCAATCGGAGATGTGGTTGCAAAAGGTAAAGTGAAGGTATGCAAGATTAGTACTCATGATAATCCTAGCTGATATGATGACTAAGCCTGTCCCTGTGTCCAAGTTTGAACTTTGTTCAAGCTTGGTTAGTATAACTCGTTTAGCCCAAGTGGCTATTGGCGCTGACAAGTGTTTTCTTTGTTGATTCAGGTGATTGTTGAAGTTCATGCTACAAGGATTTTGTCTCAAGGTGAAGTTTGTTATATTGTGATCCAAATTCCAAGAAGAGGCTAACTTCTGACGAGCGGAGCGAGGCCCGTCGCCGGTAGGCTTGGGCCGAGCGAAGCGAGTCTGAAGTTAGCCCATACCGAGGCCCAGCAGGTGCACTGGGGGTGCGGGGGCGAAGCCCCGCGGTACGGATCGTTGCCACCGTCTATATATTTTCCCTGTAAGCCGCCGCTAGGGTTTCGTCGCATCATTGTACAACCCACGGCGTTTGTAAACACCACCAAAATAGTGAAGTTTCTGTTGGCTGGCGCCCGTGGTTTTTCCCTTGTGTGTTGCAAGGGTTTTCCACGTTAAAATCTCGTGTCCCCTGCAGTGTTTTACTTTTCGTTCTTCGTTTATTGTGCATCTCGATTTATAACATCTTCTAAATATCTGATTTTTTTCTAAAATTGGATATTTTGAGATCTAAAATTTTCGTGATCACAAATTTTGAACCTTCAATGCCGTTAGATAAAAATTACTCATATGGCCACTTCTAACCATGGGCTTTTAACAATTTATGTGTGTTAACTTGTGGGTAAAGTGTCTATTCGTCGACCAACAAAACAACATACGATGACTTGGACAGAGTATGTATCTTAACTTAGCTTTCTTTAGGATAATGATACAAGTTAGCTTGCTCTCAGAAAGGCTTGCCATCATTAGCGTTGAAAAACAACTGGATGTATTCAGAAATAGTTAGGACAACTTCTACAATTCAATTTCTTAATTAGCAGTTTACAATAATGTGTGTCAGTGTGTCCCCTTGTCATCACAAATGTGGTATTGTAGTAACACATAAGAATGAACTATTGACTTTACAGTCAAGATTAGGATCTCAGTTAATTCTCTCGTGTCTTTAAGTATTTTTTTTCTGTCGATTGGTCAGACTAGCTAGGCTGCATCATTTCTCCAGATGGTTATCTCTGGCCACAAACATTACATACTTTGTCGAGAATATTTTGGCACTGCATCGATCTTCAGAATGAGAAGTAGTGATAGGCCAACACAATGTGCCTCTACATTCCTCAATGCCTCCCAAACTTAGAGCTAAAATATGGGATGCGACATTATGCCTACCCGACTACTCTCACACCTAGTGCCAAACAAATTCTATGTGAACTTGCATAAGTAACAACATGTCACATGGGTATGTACCGCTTCTCTGTCAGTCCAACGTGAGGTTACTCTCGGTTACTGAAATAGCTATATATCTTTCCTTCCTCTTTCCAAATAACGACGGTTTCCTTAATCAAATATGGTATAATGCAGCCACGTGCGTGGAGACTACACCGATTTATGATCGAGCTACCTTGTAATTTAGCATTAAGTCCTCTCTCTCACATATTTTGACTGGGGCTACGGTGGGCTTACGCTAGCCTGAACAACTTAATAACAACACAAGGGAGCATTACAAGTTTTTAGAGGGAGTGAGGAGAGCAGGGGACGGAGGGTGGGGGGTTCAAGGCGGGTCAAAACCATTACACCAATTATTTAGAGAGGAGGAGGAAGAGGGGGTAGTACATCGATGAGCCCAAAGCCTAATATCCTCGATGCACCTACGGGAGACTAGAGCAATGTCTTCAACAACGCCATTGAAGGTCCGGGCGTTTCTTCTCTTCCATACACTCTAGGCGATGGCGGTGCTATTGGTTGTTTCCTCATAGCTTCGGCATCGCGATGTCTAAAAGTCGGTAAGGTTGGAGGGGCCCCCAGCGTCGAAATTCGGGTAGAAGAAGCTCCAGACTTCACGGGCTTTGGGGCGCAAAAGCACTAGATGGAGAGGCAAGCAGCAGTGGTGCTGAGACGATGTCTGAACTGCCGCTCGTTGGTGGGAAGGCGCTTCTTCCGAGCAAGCCAACAGAAAACTTTGCACTTGAGGGGGGCAGCGCTCTTCCAAACCTTTTCTGCCACCTTGTCGATCTGCAGATGCCCTGAAAGAATTGGAATAGACACTTTTGTTCGAGAGTTTTCTGTTAGTGAGGTGGTCACAACGAGTATCGAGAGCACCGTGGTGTAGGACCACAGAGCTAAGCTCGTTGGCAAGGGCACGAAGGTCGGCCTCAGCGGCCAGCGAGAGGCGTGGTCCAAGGGTGTTGCGGAAGTATTCTGGAACTCTAGAACTAGATAAGTATTGACACTATAATATCACTGTGTCAGCTTCAAATCCATGGCTTAGGATGTTTAGATCTATCCACATTTCTTATAAAGCTAGCTTAGCTTGCACAGAACGGCACTTTCAGATTTTATTGACTCGGTTGTCAAACTACAGGCTTAAGGAACGCTCCGCTCCCCTCGCGTCGCCCCCTCCAGGCGACCGAGGGGGCGAAACCCTAGTCTCCGCCGCCGCCGCTCCCTCCCCTCCGCTCCTTCCTCCTCGTCGCTCCCTGAGGCGCCGCCGGCCCTGGCTCGCGACGCCGGTGAAGGGGGCGGCGGGGATTTGGGCCCTTGGCTCCCCGCGCGGCGTATGGGTGGAGGAACCTCGCGCCGGGTTCGCCGCAGCAGATGCGGTCGCTTGGCTCTCCTCCGGCTCCGATGGCTGGCCCTGGCTCAGCCTGGGGTGCGGGAGGTCTCGCTCGGCGGCCTCCTCGGTGGGGGCTCGGGATCTCAGGGCGGCGGCCCTGATCTGGTGGTGGTGCGACTCCGGCTCGGCGGCGAGCGGGGTTGCGGGTGCGGGCTGGTCTCCGCGGCCGTGTGGGCGGCGCGGAGCCGGCGGGTGCTGGCCATGGACTGGGGGCCCCCTCGGTGGTCGCCGGCGCCAGATCTGAAGCCGCTGGCCCCTCCTCTCCACAACGGCGTCCAAGCTCGCTGGTCCTGCACCGGCCAAGCTGATGGTGGCGGGACTCTGCGACCGGGAGAAATCCCTGACCGGTGTTAACGGTCACGACGGCGACGACGTCCATGGGCGCCGCCTTCCCTGCTGGGGGCGCCGCCGAGGTACTGTCCTTCCCCCCTCCTCCTTGCTCCCTGGGTGAAAACCTAATCTTGGATTAGGCCGCGGTGGCGCCGTGGCGTCGCTCACCTTGCTGAAGGCGCGGCCTTGGGGAGCTAGGGTAGGAGGTGGACGCAGGTTGTGTGTTTTGGAGGTGTTCCGGTGATCTTCTCCAGCGTGCCCAGCTGCTTCGTCTCCGACGCGTTCGATCTCCGGTCTACTGTTGTGTTGCTCTTTGTGTGGCTTGGCATCGGTGTGCTTGGTTCGGCTCCCTCGGTTCCCGGCGTTAGTGGACAGCCTAGCTCAGGGGAGCGCCTCCATCGGCTGACGGTACGGCGCCCTTCGAGCCAGGGCGAGGAGGCAGGGAGCCTTCTGCGGCGATGGAAATGTTGAGGCTGATGCTTGCCTCCCCGGGGCCTTCCCTGTCATGCCACACCAGCTATCTCCTCGAGCTCCACTGGTGCCGGGCTCTGTTTGCTGAAGAGGGCCTTAGAGTTGCAAGCTGTTCTTCATGTTCTTTATGTTTGCTTGTTTTTCTTTGTGTTGTAAGCTGTTCTCAGCATCCATGTAATCTGCCGCTGTGGCTTTATTAATTTAAAGCTGGGCTTAGGCCTTCAATTTAAAAAAAAACTACAGGCTTAATTTAGCGATTTTAGCCTCTTCAGTAAAATTTGCCTTGCAAAATGAGATTCAAATTCACGCTTGCATGATATGATCTAGCAGCAGCAGTCAGGGACATGAACGGGAACGGGAAAGAAATGTACTGTCATATTCTTTGACGCCTCCCAAACATAAAGATGAAAAACTGGAAGAGCCAGGTACAAACCAACAATCAGTGACCTTTGGATATAATCGCCCAAACTCTCCTTAAAATTTACACAATTTGCCACAACAGAATAGGAGATGCACTTTATGTTAACATTATAAGATCAAGAATACCACAAAGGGAAGTGGCAAACAACCTATGGGTGTATAATCTGATAAGTCGTTCCTCGCTCCGTGTTGTCTCAGCTGTTTCATTGTATCATGTTGATACATGTGAGTATTTAGTTTGTAACTGAAAACATGCAATTTCCATACAATTTATGGCAACCATTTGAGTATTGGTTTGCCACACCAAATCACAAATTAAGTGGATCATTCCAATCAATGCAGAGAGGTATGTGGGTGGTCATTGCCGGACCACTAAAAATTCATCCTGGATCGCGGCGCAGGAGATTGGTGAGGTGTGGCCAACTCAATAGCATGTCTATCAGCGATTGAGGAAGTATGTTCGTCGCACATGGCGTGAAGTGAAACCCAGTGCCACCAGCATTTGTATCGTGCCTCACTGCCAGCCGCCAGGAGCACCACTGTCGCATCAGCTAGACTAGAAGGGAGCAGTATGGTTGCAGTGCCTCAGCAAAAAGTGGAGGCAGATCTGACGGCATGAGGACGAGCACATGATTAACATCGAGTTGGCCGGCTTGATGATGAAAGAGATCACGGTCACCGCCATCTCACAAGATTCACACACGTGAGTCGTGCTTCGGGCGAGGTCGTGTCATCTTACTCGGCTTCAGGGATTTTGTGCGTCCAAGTCTCTGCCGAGAGAACTACCAACGGAAAAAGAACACCGTCTGGACACTGTGGACACTTAGCCTTGCACTCTCAGCGTAGCAACACTAGTGTGCATTTCCTGGTGCCTCTCAGCCCTATACCACCAACATGTGAGCTGCTAGATAGTAGAGCTCCAATAAATACAAAGAGTGAGGTGCGACGCTCTTAGTTTGGCCTTGTTCAAACACAACCTAAAGACATGCTACAATTTAGGTGAAACTAGCTAGACAACTGCAGCGAGTGCTACTTATAGTTTTCAGACGAACTCGGCGATAAAGAAATCCTACCAAACAGAACTACCCGTGTATCTTACTGTGTTAATGCTATGTGAAAGGCAAGGACAGCATATGGTCATTTATTTTCTCGAATGATGGGTATAACACGCGATCTTCTTTGAACTATGTGATTATTAAAAAGATCAAAGTTTCACTATGCTAATGGCAGAGCAATGACTAAGACTCTAAGAGACATGTGTATAAAAAAATAGAAGCATACTTTTTAAATTTGATGGGTTCAAGCTAATCTACCTTAAATGGTGACTATATAAAGGGAGATACTAAATTGTGCACTTCTTTCGTTCAAAACTGACATGATTAAAAACTACATAGTAGAGAATGCATTTCTTTTTGCACAAAGAGAGACTCCAGAGACGCCAAATTTTATTCAACTCATAAGCAGTTCATAGCATGGATTACAACACTTTGACATTGCATCTGTTGATCTGCATAAAGTATAGGATAAGTAAGACTTTTATGAGCTGAATTTAAGCAACTAAAGATAGGCTGAGACGGAGATTGTCTTAAAGCCTGATGTGCACAGTTGTGGGCAACTCCATTGAGATCTCTCTTTATCTGGTAAGCTGATGTTATAGAAGATTTGGTAAAAGTTATGAATTCAGCTATGTGACGCCTGATCTCCCATGGGACCTGTGATTCTGTAATGGAGTTTGCAAGAGCAGCTTTGGCCAAAGCACTATTATCCATCAGGAACGTTTGCTGCTGAAGCTGCATAGCCTTAGCCAGCCGGACTGCAAAGATGAGAGCTTGTGCTTTGGCCTGAAGAACAGAGATAATCATGGGCGTCGATACCTGGATCATGACCGTGGCGCTGGAATTCTCTGGATGAATCTGTTTATACTCCAATTCCTGTAGCAGTAGCTGTCGCCACTCGCCAAACCTGGAGCCTTCCTAGTCTTCCAAGCTGCATCGGTTTTGCTATTTCTCAGTCAACTGAGAATTTCTTAAGTCTCAGTCAATCACAAAAATGCACTTGAGTTGCACTTTTCTGTCAAAAAGTGCAATTGCACTTTTCTACTAGAAAAGTGCAACTGATCCGAGTTGCACATTTTTTTGAACTGCAGTTGCACTTTTCTGAGGTGACTGAGACTTAAGAAATTCTCAGTTGACTGAGAAATAGACACACCCAAACGGTTTTGCTATGTCTCAGTCAACTGAGAATTCCTTAAGTCTCAGTCACCCACAGAAATGCACTTGAGTTGCACTTTTCTGTCAAAAAAGTGCAATTACACTTTTTTACTAGAAAAGTGCAACTGATCCGAGTTGCACATTTTTTTGAACTGCAGTTGCACTTTTTTGAGGTGACTGAGACTTAAGAAAATCTCAGTCGACTGAGACATAGGCACACCCTAAAAAAAATTTGTTCCTTTCATTGACAGATCAATCTAGAGAGTTTCGCCATGTTTGGGAAGCAAATTTTGATGCTGTCTTTTAACTTCAGCAATGACCTGCAAGAATTCTCCTGTGACAAGTGTCCGCCCCGAAATTGAAACCCCAACATTCTACCGCCGCCCACATCAGGGTGCGCTCTGTGATGCACACGGTCCCCGCCGTCGCTCAATCTTGGAGTCCAGGATTCGTGTCAGTACCCTAGCACGCACTTCCGGACACCACGGCAGGTCCTTGGCCGCTGCCCGTCGGCTCAGATACTCCCACCAACATCGCTTTCCAGGACTGTTCGGCCACTTGCGAGTCCGAGTTTGAGGTATGAGTCGGGACCATTTTGTTGGAAAATTGCGCCTATGATATTGGCTATTAATCTGTCCGTGTTGCACGCAGATAGACCTCACCAGGTCGATCAAATTCTTCTACAAGAACATTTTATCGGACGATGAGTCGGTCGTCTCTTCAGAATTCATGGTTGTCGCAACATCGCTCATCGATGAGCACACTAATAGGAATATGCGCGTGCACAAGGGTTCAACTAGGCCACACAAGGCCAATATGAAGCGCATTCGCGAAGCTGGTCACTACAGTCTCTTCAGGGACTAGTTCCACCCCACCAATCCAGTCTTTCCGAAGCACCTATTCCGGTGCCGCTATTGCATGTCAAGAGAATTGTTCTTGACTATTCTACGAGGCGTGAGGGATCATGGCCCCTTCTTAGGGTGCAAACCCGTTCCCTCCGGTAAACTAGGCTTCAACTCTTACCATCTTTTACCCAACGACAAGGCCCAATGAACATGAGCGTATGTCACCTCTTTCCATCAAGCGAAATACTACCGCTTACTTCTGTAGCGGCTTCGGAAATAAAAATACCTTATGGAGCCCAATAAACATGAACGTATGTCACCTCTTTCCATCAAGGGAAATAGTACCGCTTTCTTCTATAGCAGCTTCAAAAATAAAAATACCTTACGGTCCAACGCCTATTTTATGCGGTAAAATAGTACTTTTTTCTACCTCCTTGGAAAAATATAGTTACTCCACCCTTCGTTGCCTAAACTATTGTGACAATATGATGCTATCTTTTATTAGGGGATTTTTCAAAAAATATAGCTACTCCACTGTCTATTGCCTAGACATGTATTCCTCTGTGGTACATACGGAAAAATATACTTACTCAACCGTATACCGCCTTTTTTAGCAGGGGAAACTACCTTCTTCTAAGTAAATCCAAAAACAACTACAAACTTCTCTACATAACTTGCTCCGCCGTTCGCGGCCTCTTTCAACCGGTGTGTGTTGTCTTTGGGCACCGCAACCACAATGTACTGCCACACCATTTTATTTTTACCTTAGCCTCACGATCACCTATTTATTTTTGTCCATAATACACTATTTTTTCACCGCATCACGATCACCGTACGGGTGAGGGAAAAAACCCGAACGTTGGTGCTACAATGGCACTTCTACTTTATACAACAATATTTCCACACATTTCTACGGTACTTTTGTACCCTGAATCCCTAAATATTGAGTACTTCTACAATAGGTTATCCAACAATATAATAGCCAAGGCCGCGGCGTGCCGCCGCGCATACCTTCCTAGTACTATATATAAAAGCCGATGGCTTTTGCCCTCACCACATTGAACAAAACATTGTTCATGCTATGCACATGAACAGTGCTACACTCAGTTTTTCTTTACATTTCATCTTAGATATATTTCCTAATTTTTTGCAGGGTATTTTTACAGTTACCGATAGTGATTTTTTCGCAGTAATGCGTCACTACACATATTCAGCTTTTGTAGTATTTTTTCCGTACCGATGTCAACTACAAAAGACCTTTAACTACTTAATAGTAATCCTTGCATGGCTCATATTTCCACGGCGGTTATTTACAGTTGCCAACGGTAATCTTTCGTAGTAATTCGTTCGTATAAATATTCAACTTCTGCAGTGATTTTTCACCGGTGCATAATTCTTCGCCGACACCAACATTTCCCGCTTTTTATCCCATGAAAATAATATTATGTCCTTCTATGGTAGCATCGAAAAAATATACTTACTCCACCTTCTGTCACCTGTTTTGCCTGGGATAATATTATTAAATTCTTCTAACGCACCTTTAGAAAGGTATTATTTCTGCACCGGTTATTTACAGTTGCAATACTGATTTTTTGCAGTAATTCATCCGTATACATATTCAACTTCTAAAGTATTCTTTCACGTGCTGATGTCAACTAAAAAACCAAACCAGTAATTACTTAATAGTGAGAGGATGCATATTTTTGTGACGGTATTTTTGCGCACACAAGAATTTAAACGAACCTTCAAAATTGATAGTATCTCCGAACGCTAATTACCTGCCAGTGATTTTTCACTGGTGCATATTCTTTGATGGTACCAACATTTTCCGCCTTTTTTAACCAGTGAAAATAATATTTTGCCTTCTACGGTACATCTGGGAAAAAAATACTTACTCCACCTTCCGTGGCCTCTTTTTCCTGGGAAGAATACTATTACCTTCTTCTACCGCACCTTTAGAAAGTTGTACTTACTTCACCCGCTACCTCTTTCAACCTGAGAAAATACTACCATTTTCTTTTGTAGCAACTCCAGAAACAAAGACACTCAACCATGTGTCGCATGTTTTAATCGACAAAAATAGTAGTGCCCTCTTCGAAAAATAGACTTGCTCTTGCTCTGGCCACTATAGATAGTGGTATTGGCATATTGCCCTCATTTTTCACCACACGGGGATTACCTACGGGGACTTGAAAAGGATGAAACAATGCCGCTACAGTACTACTTTTATGTTTCTTCAATAATGCTTCCACACCAACACTTCTATAGTACTTCTACGATACTATAACCAACACAGGGGCGCTGCGTGCCGCCGCAGCAAGCTTCCTAGTATATGCTGATGGAGAAAGCTTGAGGTACACTAATCTGAATGTTCAATGGCAAGGGTTCCCTAAAACGTTGTCCATGTCTACATGCGCAACGTTTGGAAAACACAGACAATGACATATAACCTTACATCAGTTATACTCCCTCATATCAAAAAAGAAGTTATATTCCCTCGGTTCCACAAAGGTTGTCTGGAATTTATCAAAAATTAAAAATATATAGATATTATTTAGTATCTAGATACATCTTAATTTTGACAATCTCGGACAATCTTTATGAGACCTGTGGAGTATAACCTAATTAATCAGAAACACCCTCTTCTAATGTGCAATGTACAAAGCAAAAAAAAAAAAAGGTGAAACCAACAGAACTGTAAACGGAGAGTCAGAAGACCACCTCAAATATGATCCTTACAATCGCAATGCCATAGAAAAATGCACGGCACTATAGAAGGCACCTGCTATGTATTTCTTTAGAATTTGAAGGACTGAGATAATCACCAAGTTTATGTAAGGTTGCGTACATACACCTGAAATATGAACAAGGATCCAAAAGACATAAGGAGTATAAAATGCTGTCACTAGCGATCATTCACCAGTTGGCATTAAATGCTGTGACCTTTCAATTGTCCTTCACCAAGAACATGCTGGAATAAATGGCAAACCAGGTATAAACAAAAAAAAATCATAGGCCTCTAAATCGAAAACTCTTTAATTTTACATTAATTGCCGCAACAATGTGCAATTGCCAAGGGAAAAACGGCAGTCACATTCAACCATGGAATTTTATGATACCATAGCTATTTAAGAATTACAAAATGGAAATAGCAAAACCTATGGGTGTATAATCCAGTAAGCTGTTCATCATCTGTGTTTTCTGTACAGTTGCTGACTGTGTCCCATAAATGAATGAAGTGAGGGGAGATCAGCCTTTGAAAGTCTAGGGTACATATCCTCTTAGGATGAAGAAATCCAGCAGCAAATACAGCTCAGAAAACATGAGCATCTGAGCACAGGCTTTATATGCTTATCTGACCAGCTGCCCTGTCACGCACTGATGCCCCTCTCTCAGAAAGCATAACCGGGAATGTATCGACAGTATTGGGCACACAGAACCACTTGCATAAATACTGACTTGTCTTACTGCTGATCCAGTCTGAACTTTATGCGCAGGCTTACGTGGACCGTTGTTAGTTCTGAGAGTGAGAAGTCTCCACATTGGATACTGTAACAGCCAATCACTTAATGCCATTCAATGACTTCTGCATCTTTGTTACTTTTTCCCTTTGGTCGACCAAACTTTTTGACATTTTTACCCGTCAGAAGCTTCAGTGCACGCTTAAGCGTCATCTTCTTTGGGTCTTCGCTCTGTCATCACACATTTTCAAGGCATTGCTAAGACTTGCGACGAGAATTTCAAACCAAAAACTATATAATGTAATTGCATATGAATCTTATTAAAGTTTCTTCATAACAAGTTGACAACAATTCCACCAAAACAGAAATCCCATTTCGTATTTAAAACATGTGTAATACTAATAACAAAACATACCTTTGGCACTGGAGCAAGAGTTCTCCTGTGCCGGACGCTAAATCCAGCTTTAGAATGTGTCATCAGCACCGGATGTTCATCATCGGGGTGATTTCCCTGTTGGCAACTATAATGTCATGCTTGAACTCAATAACGCTTTCAAAGACCTAAAATTTATAGAAAAAGCATACCAGATTTTTTGGATACTGCAATAGCTCAATTGCATCTTCAATAGTTATAGAGTCAACATCTTTGACCTGAAAGAAGGTTAAAAGATATCCGTGGTAAGCTTCTGGAAGGACAATGTACAAACTAAGGTAATAATTACCTCCGACAGAGGAGCTCTTTTCTGAGAAGATCCTTTTCTATCCTCTCCAACCTGGATGTAGTAACCATAAGGACCTTGTTTCAAAAACACCTGCAGAACAACCAAAAATGTCATATACACTTAGTTAGGCCTTGTTTGGTTACGGGTTTTGGAAGAACTGGGTTTCGCAAAACACGTTTAAAGCTCTACCAACCTAAAACGCTGTTTGTTTAGCTGGAAGAAATCGTGGATAGCTAAAACCAGACTTCCACAAAATGAGAAAATCTAGTATTGCGAAAAACGACTATTTCACGTTTTTGTCAAAATGGGTTTAACCCGATCCTCGTCGTGAGAAGCAGTTCACCCGCGGAGCTGCTCGCCCGACTCCATTCATGAATCTGCCACCGTCCGTTCCCACCAGGCACACGCACCTATGCCGCCAAAGCCTCCCCGTGCTGCTTCCTCTTCTGCCAACTCCTCCCCACTCTCCTTCCACAACGCATCACGGTCTCCTGGAGCCGTAGGGACCACTCTGCTGTTGATCCTGCCAGGCAGAATGGTGGGCTTGGACCGCTTAGTCACTGACGCCGGCAGCATGCGCTCACGGAACGGCAACAACATGGTTAGCTGGCCCAAAGTTTTTGGAGTGCCTGCTGCAGGAAACCGACTGCGGAATCACCGGCGGCAGCTCCCTCCTGGAGTAGGCCCTGAGGACAAAGTCTCGGTCGTCGGCCCGGCACGGAGCACATGGCAAGCCTGACGTTGATGGGCATACCCTTAGCGAACCTGTGTATTCTCAGCCATGGAAAATCCATATGACGACAACGATGGTCGACACCGACTGGTGCAGCCTCGCGGACGAGGTGAGTGGGTGCTCCTCAGAGCTGAGTCCACGCCTTAGCGTTGGCGTGTCCTCCAGCAGGTCCGTCCTTGGCATCCACCGATGCCGGCACATGCACCGGTATCCCGATGACGGCGTGACTGCGAGCACAAGGTGCTCAACGAGGCTTTCCTGTTCGGCTTGAGAAGATGTGCATTGTGTCTCAAGTCACCCAAACATAGTTTTGGGTAAATGCATGCTAACAGAAAAACTAACCAAAACTGGTTTTGCTAAAAATTCTGCTTAAACTCGTTTTCTAAAAGCTAACTCTAAATTCGTCTAACCAAAACAACCACTTAGTACCTGAGAAATAAATAAGTCCAGAAACATTACAGACTGAAACCAACCTGTTCGCTTGTATCAGGAATGAGACCAAGTAACCTAGGCTCAAAAGACCTTGGTTGTGTTTCCTCGGAGGCTTCATTATCATCATCTTCATCTGATAATGTGCGAGCGATGTACCTATTATAATTAGTTTAGTTATTAAGTACGATTGATATTGTCCTCACAATAAAAGATATGACCATATTCAGTTACAATCAAGAAACTGCAGTGCAAATTACAACTTGCAACAGGAGAAAACAAAGGGTTACAGCAGAAATTAAGCTCAACTTGAAGGTATTTAATGTTTATTAGAGGGGATAGCAAGATCATACTTGCACTTCGGATGCCGATCACAACCAATAAAGTAGCCTTCGCCATACCTACTAACTTTGAATCTCAGGGTTCCTTCAGAACAACTGCAGATAATCAACAAGCATGTTAAGTATTTAAGGAAGAAACATAATTAATGCATCACATAATAAGGTAACATCGAAGGATTCCCATATTAAATCAAATTGTGCATCTATGTTTGGGGATGCCAAATTAGACTTCCTAAATATCTTAATTAAAATTACCTAGGGCAAATCCTACTATCGCTGGCAAGGTCTGGAAAGAGGATAGAAGAGAATTTCTCTTCAAGCATTCTCTCTACCTGCAACAAAGTGGCTGATTCAAATTAGATCCAGGTTTCAATACTGAAGTGGCATGCGCCAGAAAACTTAGCAATAACCTCATTCAAGCACTAGATGTTCTAGGAGAATAACCATCTGGGTGCAAGGGTCAGATATTTCCCAGGTACCAGGAAAAATATTACCTTTCTGACATCCCATTGACTAGCATCTCCGCAATATTTGTTGAATCGTTCCCAGTAATCTTTCAGTAGGCCCTTCCATTCAGTTGACCCAGCAGAAACATTGTCTAGCTATTAATGGAGCAGAAAAGGAACAATTAATAGGATCCTTATAACAAAGAAAACTATTTCTAGCCCCACATCTTCTATTCAGCACATCATCGTCACTGATCTTTAAGGAAAAGGGCTAATCCGATTAGGAATCACAGCCTTATGGTATAACTCCATCTTGACTTTGTATGTTTGATCCCTTTATGATTATTGATGAAGATTTTAAGAAAGGATAAATAATGATGCATATACAGTTCATGGCTGTGGGCTTGTTCAAACACACTCAATAGGAGAATGTGCACATGGCCACCCTGCTGGAATGAGCCTCTTCATATTTAGATTTGTTAGATGCATAATTTCGCATCTGGATAATTCAGATATAGTATTATCTTTAGTTGATATATCTCACAGTAGATATCCTACTTAGGTTGCTACGCATATTGTTATTTATTTTCATTAAGCAAAGAATAACAAAGGAATGAGCCTCTTCATACTTAGATTTGTTAGATGCATAATTTCGCATCTGGATAATTCAGATATAGTATTATCTTTAGTTGATATATCTCACAGTAGATATCCTACTTAGGTTGCTGCGCATATTGTTATTTATTTTCATTAAGCAAAGAATAACAAAGAAGCTTTGCCATATCCCTAAAGTCCACCTCTGATAAGACCACACTATATAAACAGGCTTATTGACATATTTGGATAACGTCCCAAGTTTCTTCATGTAGTATTTCAATAGTTAATTGGGATGAAACCCATTTATCCTTTTACACAATTCATTTCATAATAGCCTGCTTCAAATTCTGATTTTAGTGCAACTCCACTGCGCACCTTGATATTGCTCAAATGGAAGAACAGGGTTGCACATGCGCACATGGCCAACATTGAGTATGGGGATTTCAATTTCATGTACAACTACTAGTTTCAGTCTTTTGATGTCTACTAGGCACAACAAGTTTCCCCATAACGGATAAAGAATTATAATTCCAATACTGGTCTGCAGCCGTAATGCTGGCTGGAGTGAGGCAGAAGGTGGCCAAAACTACTCAATTTTGCATATATTGAACCAGTAACACATATCTAGATAATATTGTTGATAATATTCATTACAGCAAGAAAATTATGAACAAAGTTACAGCCTTTCTTTTCAAAGTATGTGGGTCTCACTTTCTACTGATATTAACACCTCCAGATTTTCTGGAATTTCATATTTACCTAAACCGCCAGCTAAGCTGGTTTCTGAAACCATAGTAAAGAACAAGTATAGAAGAAAATGTACACAAAACTATAGGCTAAAATATGTTTAGTACCTCAGTCTCCATGTTAGCGGTAAAGCTGTAATCGGCAATCTCAGAGAAAAGATGTGAAAGAAATGCTGAGACCTGAGAAACAGATGGCATTGAGTATGTCAAAATTAGACACAAGAAAACTGAAATAAGTTTATAATAAGCAACATCAGCTAGTAGAGCTGAAAGAATGCCCTAAACACAGGCTAAAACCATATGCGACAAAATTAAACTGCATAAAGATGAAATAACTGCTGAGGTGTAATTTGGCATTTGGAGAACCATGAAATATTCACCCTTGTAAAGAGAAAATGATATACAGATCAAGATGTACGGGTTTTAGTGAGTTCATCCATCTCGATAAGAGTCATGAGAAAGAGTAATAACTGTACAGTTACAAACAGGATGCATTGCTACCATGTATACAAATGCACTGGCATTGGAGATAATAATGCAGGTAGCAATCAGCATTATTTCTATTTAAACCAACATAAAGGAATTTCAGATGATATCACAACTAACATGATATTTGTAGAAGGGTGAAGATCACATAAGGAACAAGAACATACCATTCGACCACGGAATTCAGGGTGCAAAACTCGACTTTTTATTGTCACATATTTCCGGTCCTGGATGTCACAAGTATGGCAGAAACTATTATGCATTTGCAAGAGTAGTTGCCAATGAATGAAAAAGTACCGCCATTGGTATGAATGAAAGTAGAAACTAGCACATAGTGAATCCCTAAACCTTTGTCACTGTTGGGCTCGGCCATGTGTTACTGTTATTAAAACTTGTTAGTTGTATTCAACCCAGTTACACCTGTAAACTACCCAATTGTGCATACTAGTAACCACTAACCACAGAGGTGGCCTATTAGTCTGTTACCAGAATTTCAGTCGAGTATGTCAGGTTCTCAAATAAACCAACTCTCCCAGCAACCCGAAGATTTTACTGTGTTATGCATTACTAAATTACTGCATGGCACATGTGAGCTTTATGGCATGTGGCCATGTGCAGCACAACAGGGGCAGCTACATGAGCCAACCAACCCAAACATGTAATTCAGTATGCGCTCATGGGACTTAACTCAAATAGCATCAGACATATTATAAATAGCTACATGACCATTCAAGAAAGGCAATGTGGTGTATATTGGGCATAACAGAAGAAATAGCATGTTAGGCTACCTGCAACACCCTCATTATAGATGCATATGTAGAGGGCCTTCCAATTCCAAGTTCCTCCATCTTTTAATCTGGAGATTATAAGGTACAAGGTGGAAATCATAGGTTACAGAACAAACAAATAATAAGAAAACCTTGTTTCAGGATGGACAATGATCAGAGGAATGAGTGAAAATCCAAACCAGAGGTTATTACTGACCAATGCACCCTCAGAATAACGGAATGGAGGTTTAGTGAAGTGCTGCCCAAGATGCACGTTAACTGGAGATACCAAATCCTTCACCTGAGAAAAAGGAGACGTGCTATGACTATGACATGGTTAAATGCTGGCCAGCAATCTGTGGTCACATGACAAAAAAAAAAGGATACAGAAAGGGTATGGTCAGAGGCAAATCAGCAGGTGCTAACCTGTAATTTGGACAAGGCCTCAAAGTTATCCTGATGCGCAACTTCTCCTTCAGGGTTTTCACTGGACCCACTTGCTTCAGTATCCTACAAGTGACACATTCTCTAATTAGTGGGTTTAATAAGCTCATAAAACTGAACAATCGGCACAGTCCTTTTGTATCATACAACCATCTTATATCCATGCAAGGTTCACAATTGGCTCCTTGAGGAAAAATTAGAAAGCTTACGCATATAACACTTAAAATTATAGTGACAGAAATTCGTGCATTTGAGCAACGGTAAGAGAAGAGACATCCTGTGGAGAAAAGGAGATAGAAAACTCCAGCAGGGAATCAATGAAAAATATACATGGTTATGCACAACACAATACTGAATTACATGTTTGTCATGTGTATACTTCACAAATTCACACCATAAATTCACACTAGTTTTTGTCATGTGTATACACATGAAAAAAATTCAACATGATAATTTGACAAAAATTCGGACTAGTTTAAGTGTATAATTTGAAGTATACACATGATAATTTTACAACATGACAAACCAATGAGCAAGAACCAACTGAAAAAAACACTAGTTTTCAAAAACAATAACCAGTTGAGAGTTGAGACCGTTAAGCACACTCCTGACCCGTATTTTATGCATACATGTATTATCCTTGTTGCATACAATACGACCGGTTAACTCACTAGGTTTTGCAAACAGATTGTCCTTCTTCTAGACACTAGAGAAAAGCTTCTCAGAAAACCAGAAACGTCCATCTGTGAGATTTACACCCAACTTCTGGAAATCAAAACCCATATTCCACATGAAAGAGTAATAAAAGAGGAAAAGATTCCATAATTATTTCAAAAAAGAATGGTTTCTACAATTGGGAGACATACAAGAGGAAAAATCAGAAGGGAAATGGCATGGGCAAATCATATACTAAATTTTAGCTTGGCCTTGTTCCTGATTTACATATGCATCTAACTGAGGATGTATTTTCATCTATCTTATATTTATAACCAAAATAAGAGAGGACACTCGCCCCAGTTGGGGCAAGGAAAAAGAGAGAAACTCATTAATTATTGCTTAATCTAACTCCCCTTTCAAAGAGGGGTAGAGCCGTAGAGGCCCTAACAAGTTCATGTAATAGAAAAAAACAGAATCTGGTCAAATTAATCCGCTTAAGGCCCCTGAAATTAATTAAAAGGAACCTAATCACATTTATATCTTGCAGCAGGCACTGGGCACCACCTTTTCTGTTTGTGTGGACGAGCTCACGTCGTAACAGACACAAGCCAAATTAAGGCTACGCAGATGATAAAGGCCAAAGCAATTATATAATCATCCATTGAAGCATAAAATGATATCGTTAGTGAGATGATACAGCATACTTTCTACTCAAATCTACTTATGGACTGACCAATCAACATAAAGAAAAGTGAGGAAGGCTACATTAGGAAACAATCAACAAATTTTCTTAAAAAAAGGCAAACATAACTGAGCTGACAGAGGATCAAGAAGCCTAGATGAATTAAATTAAGAGCCTACCTCATAGACGGCTTGGTATCCCTTGAAGTCAAGCCTTGATGCAGATGAATGAAATGTCATGTCTCCTTCAGGATTGCCAATATCAACTTGGATCTACAATGCAATTAGTAAGCAACTAAGCATGCAATGTTATTGAATATGCAAAATACTAAAAATAAAAAAAGGTTCATTGGTAAGGAAATTCACTTATATGGCTAGCATGGCCAGCGTTCTATACTTCTTCGGTTTTTTCATAAGAGAAGAGATGGTTTGGTGATAGTTGTGAAACAGAGTGCTCATGCTGGTAACAGAAGAAAAGACCGACAATTTTGGCAAAAAGTTCAGTCATAAACACAGATTTGGGAGAAAAAAATGCAATCCTATGTTCAGTTCTTTTCTGTAGATGAATGGGGAACTCTGTAGATGAACCAGAAAAAAATGAACATATGTTTGCTTGATTAGACACCCTCACGCCAACTTACAAATCCCTATTAATTATAATACCTATTACGATTTTCAAAGCAAGCGGAGAGTTATTTTAACCTAAGGTCAACTGGACCAGCAAAGATAATATGCACATGTGAGCAGCACGCTACCAATGTGCAGCAAACTTGTTGAATTCAGACTTCTTTCAAACAGAAAGCAAATTATTCACAGTTTTTAATGAAGAGAGGGGATTGATTTGCATAATATACTACTCGTATTTGCACTCCCGAACCTTAAAAAACAAGTGCAGACTGCAGAGTAAGATTCTTTGACCTAGACAAAACCTAGGTTCTGCAATACATTAATGCAGACAATATAGGTAAAGACATTTATTTATAATAACATCCTAAAGAATGGAGTATAATAAACAACAACAGGTAAAAATAAAAAAATGAAGTAAAACAGTAACCAACCAGCTCAGTTCTGGAAGCTTCCATTTGGCAAGCCATTGTTCTCCTCCATATTAGAGTGTACAGTTTCAAACAATCCTCATTGAGTATTCCAACCAAAGATGCTGCAATTATACATCAAACAAGAAACGAAAACTATAATGCTAAAATATATTCAAGTAAGAACAAGAGATGCTACAGAAAAGGTTCAAAAAAAGATGCTACAGAAGATTTGGTGAAAACAAAAGAAAACATCAGCAACCCTTAATTCTGAAAAATGAAACTCATGCTTCTGGTGCTCTTTCAGTCATACAGAACATACAGACTTCAAGCATACCCTTAGTTCATTATCAAGGGATCAATCATAAAGCATGTTCACGACAGCTAAAAACAGCAGATGGCAAAACACTATTTGTTATGAATCAAGAGGTGATATAAACAAGGTTTTTAATCAGATGACAAAACACTATTTGTTATGTTTTTTAGAACCATCAATAGTAGTCCAAAACTTGAGAGATAGCACACGCATCTGTAATAGAGTAAACACAAAATTAATGGTGGGTTCATTACATGGCAACCTCCTTATGCTGGTGGGCCTTATAGCTTCATGGGCCTCTTGAGCATTTTTCACCTTCTTCAAATACTTCCTAATATCCTCTGATGCATACTGCTCACCATACCTAGAACAAACACTTGTTAACAGGAATGGACATCCGCAGGTGTAATATTGATAGACAGAAGGAAAAATTCTGAACTACCAACACACTGATTGTCCAAAACTAGCTTCTAAAATAACAATAGCAGAAAAAAAATCTCAAAAATATTTGGTAATCTGAATTGTTGTGTCTCACACAATACCCGTCCCATAAATCGTGGACAATGAGAAAAAAAAATGAAAACTGCAAACTTCCACTCTGTGAAATTGATGATTCAAACACTAAATCTGAATTATTGGGAACTACATAACTAACAAATGATACAAGAAACAAGATAGACTAGCAACCCTGAAAAAACTCAGTAAAACAGGCCTTTTTTCGAGAAAACGCAAAGCACGGAGAGTTTGTTACAGGATCATGCCTCCAGGGAGGGTGGATAACAGGTTGGTGCTAGAAGAAATTAGTGTACATTCTAATCTACAGGCAAGATGGCACATGTTCCAATAGAGTATACCTTTCTTTCACTAATGAACGAATATCTTGGGCAGCTTCATTGGAAATCTTCAAGGGGAAAAGGCAGAATAAACAAGTGAGGCCACAATGTCAGGTTATTAGAATGGATACAACATCACACTGCTATCACTGATAACTGACAAGAAAAATTCTCAAATCGAGGAATAGAGAGTCATATCGGTCATGCACACAAAACACAGATTGTCGCCAAGATTGAGTTCATGTTCATATACACCCATGATGTGTTTCATGCGATTGAACTCAAGCTAAGATTACAGCTAGCTCATTTGGGTGGGCGACTGGAGGCACAATCCACCACCTAAGTTCAAGTCATCGCCACTTGAATTCCGGTACATATTTAATACTTTTATTAAAACAAATATGAGTTCCCCCTAATATATGTTCATTTTTAAATTGTACTACCGTCGCTACCTAGGGTCCTAGAAATACATTAACTGAACAAAATAATGAGAACAGCAAGACAAATAAAAGGGCAGACAGTTTGTATGGAATAACATTTACTACGACCTATCAAACTCAATTTTCCCTATCAGATGTCAAAGCTGATAAACTAAGTTCTTTCTATGAAGCAAAAGTGCCCATTCCTTGGTCATAGCATCAAGCTGGCCTCTCTACTCAAAAAACCTATTTGAATATCATTTAGCTTGCAAATTAAGCTTTTCTTCCTATCTAAAGATGAGTATTGTCACTTTCTCAGTAAGAAACGGGATCATCTCACTCTGTAATCTATCTCCTTTATCAAAGTGGCACGCTCCACTTAAAGCCATCGCCATGTGGAATATTTCTCTACAATTTCAATTGCATGTAGAGGGACCAATTTGGTCATTTTTGATCTGAATACACCCATTTTAACCCACAAACACGAATCACATAAAAGAGACCAGGAGTGTGTTTTTATCCTACCTGCATGGTACATTTATAAACAGCAAGACTACTTTGGTAATCAACAAAGTAGGATGGTACCTACATGATACCCATCTGTTCTGAGGTATGTTATTAGGCCTGTTGCTTGTTCTGAAGAAAGATTGATCCCTTCATAAAGCTTTTGGGCTACCTACAGTCACATAATGAGCCATGTGAGTAAATAGACTGTTACATGTAAATGGTAGTAATAATATAATAGTAAAGCACGCTATATACGCATCTGAGTTTTTTATTAAGTAGAAACAACCTTCATGGTATGCCCTGCACCAAAATGTAGTTTGTTTGCTGCATCCTGCTGAAGGCTGGATGTTATATATGGCATCGGAGGATTCTTGTGAGAGTTGCTTCTCTTAACACCTCTTACTTCAAAATGGCAAGAATAAATCCTCTTTTCTATAGCTTGTGCTTCTTCTCGAGAGCTTATAGAAAGTTGATCCAGCTTTTTTGAATTGAGATGCTTTATCCTGGATGTGAGGCATAGGCCTTTTGAAGAGTCTGAACACTGGGTTTTGAAGTCCGTATCGACAGTCCAGTATTCCTGAGGGTTAAACTGTTCTACTTCAGCCTCCCGGTCACATACAAGGGCCAAAGCTGCAGATTGGACTCGTCCAGCTGACTGACAACCAGGCAACTTCCTCCATAGAAGTGGTGATATGCCAAACCCAATCAAATAATCAAGGGACCGGCGTGCGAGATAAGCATTAACTAAGTCCATATCGATATGTCTTGGAGACATTAAAGCGTTTTTAATAGCATTCTCTGTGATTTCATGGAAGACAACTCGTGCAACAGTAACACGGCCATCCAACACATCCTGCTGTGCAAGCATTTCCTTTATGTGCCAAGAAATTGCTTCACCTTCACGGTCAGGGTCAGATGCAAGAATCAAATTTTCTGCTCTGGAGACAAGAATTAAGAAAAATTTTAGCATATTACAATCAGTAGTATATCAACAACTTCACAAAGCAAAGAAACTTGGCATGGCAACTTGCACTGCGGTTTTAAAATTTTATGTAGTATATAGAGTTAGCTATAGTTTCAATGACACTTAGTATCAGTGGAAGGCAGATGTACAGAAAAAAGGTTTAGCTAATAAGTGTATACTCAGGTGTAGCAATGAAGAAAATATCCATAGTTCAGGATGAAATCAAAGCTCCGGTTGAAGCCAATTTAATCAGCTAGGGCAAAAGATTAAAACAAATACAAGTAAACGAACCACCATGACTAACTTTGTAAGTATGGAGCAAATGTTACTCAAGTATACACTTAAATAGTTCAGTTGATCTATTTCATAGTTGACAGATTCGTGATTAGGTTTGCAATTTGCCACTTTCCACGAATCAGATTTGATGGAGCATATTAGCGTACAAGTAATCAATTACATGACAAGTGTCCTACAAACAAACGTACATGTCAAGAAGGAAATGTAAACAATGTTACTGATACCAACAGCCTAGAGAACATACCCTTTCAATGCTACTTTGATGCTCTTAAGGTGTGTCCAGGCAGCAGTAGGCACCTCCCATACCATGCTGAAGTCATCATCAGGGCGGACAGATCTTGACCTCCCGGCTAGATCTCTCACATGACCATAGCTAGGTAATACTTCGTACATGTCCCCGAGGTATTTTTGGATAACTTTCGCTTTTGTAGCTGATTCAACTACAACAACTGATTTAGCTGTGGGGGGATAAAGAGGTACAAGTGGCTTTGTCTCACTGCCAGAACCATCAGCGGAGGTCTTCGTGTGATTCTTGGCATCAGCAGCTGCAATAGCAGCAGCGGATTCCTTCGCTTTCGAAGATCTCTTCGGCTTTGTTGCTGTCTTTTTCTCTTTGGATGTACCAACCCCTTTCTTTGGTTTAGAAGCGGCGGCCTTCTTCTCTTCTTGGTTCACACTAGCTTCCTCGGTTGCCTTTGCTGCTGTTTACCAGTTTTAGCAGCTCTGGTCTTTTTCTTGGTGGGTACTTTCTTTTCTTCCATTTCCGCACTAACTTCTTTCTTGGTACCTGCGGACTTCTTCCTCCGAAGAGTGCCCTTCTTAGTACCTGCATCACTCTCCCTGCTCTTGCTCGTAGATGTGGAAGCCTCATCAGCAACGGTGCTACACGCAACTAGTGTGCTATGCCGTCTCTCGGATCCATCTCTCCTAACCGCATTCGGACTGCTAAATGAGCTCTTGTTTCTAACGAGAAACCTTAGCCTTTTACCGCACGCTGTCGAGAAGAGCCGCGATGAAGTACAGATGCCGGTAGCATTCAAAGCAGCTCCGCGGATATCCGCGGCTCTGGAAGCTACGAAGCCATGGTAACCTGGGAGCCCGGTAGTCAAAAAGGGGCTACCTTTGAGCTGCAGGGCGAGGCGCGAGCCGGTTCCTGAAGACATCTGCCTTGCTGAGCTACTCCTCACTGTGACTCCGCACGTTTGGCAGGGGACGGAGGGGTGAATAAGGCGTGAAGGCACACGCGTATCTCTGAGAAGTCCCAAAGTGTAGCTGCAAGCAGAGAAATCTTTGTGTGATCATGTTCAATTGATGACAGCAGAAACGAAAGTAAAGCAAAAGCGTGGTACAGGGGAAAAGGCATTCTCGTCATCTTAATCGCAGTTGTATTAACAGCAGCAAGAATGATGCTATAGAAGAAGCAGTGGTCTACCTAGAGCAGCAGTACAGAGGTAATCTTTCTGCCGTGCCCACAAGAATTAGAATTTGATGTCTCATTACGGTAATTAGAGCTAGTGACGAGGAGGAGGAGGAGGAGGAGGCGAATGAAGGAGGATTGTTACCATGGCAGGCGCCGGCGGCAGCGACGGCTTGGTGGCGAGGGTGACGGCGCGGTGCGCGTAGCCGTGCGGGAGGAGGCGGCGGAGCTGCAGCGCCATTGCGAGGGGCGGCGGGCGGGACCGGAGCTCAGGCGAGGAGGCGCATGGAGGGGAGTGGATAGGGGGAGAGAAGGGGAGTGAGGCGGAGAAGAGGAGGAGGAGGTGGAGGTGGAGGTGGAGGTGGAGGTGGGAGGCGGCTTCCAATGGCGGAAGGAAATATCCGAATCGCTGCTGCCTTCCCCGCTAGGTTTGGATGGTCAGTTGTGTTCTTGAGGTACAAGGTAATACGTGAGGGTGGGCTGCAATTGGCATT